>NW_021703774.1:169765984-169830438 GCF_005190385.1 Monodon monoceros | reverse complement strand
CTCCCCACCACTCCCCATTGCTCCCCATCACTCCCCACCGCTCCCTACCTCTCCCTACCGCTCCCCGTCTCCCCCTGTCACTCCCCATCACTCCCCACCACTCCCTGTCGCTCTCCGTCGCTCCCCACCACTCTCCGTCACTCCCCACTGCTCCCCGTCGCTCCCCACCACTCCCCACCGCTCCCCATTGCTCCCCATCGCTCGCGTTACTGCCTGAACCATCCCCAAACCCCCATCCCCCCACCCCATCCGTGGAAAAATTGTCTTCCACGAAACCAGTCCCTGATGCCAAAGAGGTTGGGGAACACTATATTGCAGGATGTTAAATATAATTCCTGTGCTATATAGTAGGGCCTTGTTGTTTATCTATTTTATATAGGGTAGTTTGTACCTGCTGATCCCAAACTCCTAATTTATCCCTCCCCCACCCCCTTTCCCCTTTGGTAACCATAGCTTTATTTTCTATGTCTGTGAGTCAGAAGCAGCGTTTTAGATGCCGATTCCGGAAGGGGTGCAGGGCAAGGGGAGGGTTGATTAGATCCTGTTAGTGACTCTGGGAAGATGAGAAGGAGGTTGAAGGGAGGGGGGAGGGAGGAGGGGAGGAGAGAGGGAAACTTGGGTTATTACTTCCATGAGCTTTCTCTGCAGACACTCTCAATAAAAATAGATGGGCTCTGGTCCTGACAGTTGTGTTTAAGAAAAGCAGTGAGAGCCTTTTGCAGAGTTTTAGCCTGAGTTGAAGGAATGGAGAATTCGGTGGGTCGGGCACACACGGCCCAAGGTAGATGGCAGAGCTGTTGTGTGAGGAGCTCTGAGCCGGCGGAAGGAAATCTCACAAGATTCAGAGTCAAGGGAGCTGGGCTTGCATCCTGACCTTCACCTGCCTGCTCCTAAGGATGTTCTGAGGGTTAAGAAAAGAAGGCACCTGCCCCAGTCCCCAGAACGTGGGCGCTGTCCCGCAAGTGGTGGCCGAGGCTGTCGTATAACTGGCATCAACATGATCGTCGTCCTCGTGCCCTTACCGGCTCACCAGGCCTCAGGGCTGCCTCCTCTTACATCGGGGCAAAGCCTCTCTGGCATTTTCGTCCTTGCAGCTTTTTTATATCTGGCTCTGTACGTCAGCGTCATGACCTTCTGCGGCACTGAATTCATGGGTCTGGCTCCATGAACATGGTGGGGGGTTTTTAAGATTCTTTTTCAAGTTCTTAGTGGCTGTTGAGGTGCCGACTGTTCTGTCTGGGTATTGAGGCAGGCTGTGGCAGTTTGGCTGGGAGCACGCTGATCCTTTTGCTTTGTCCCCTCGGAGGTGCGCTCAGAGTACACGCTTCTCTCCCACGGCTTTCCCCCAGCCCTCGCCGCTGCACCAGGCCTAAACAGGGAACGTTGGAGCCTTTGGCCAAAGCAGGGACTGCCTTTTGATTCACGCTAACTCGAAAGCCTGCGTCATCCATAACAAGCTGTCAAGGCGTGGGGTCAGAGAGCACAGCCCAGCTCTTAGGAAGCTTGGGATGCTCGGAGACCCTACAGGATGCGGGGACATTACTCGCTACATCCACCCAGCTGCGGCCACCTCCACCTGGCAGGTCTCTTCTAGCTGCATTCCTCCTCGGCTGTTCTAGAAAATGACACCTCTGCTCCTTTCTTGTGGTTTCTGCAACAGTGTTGCATGTAATAGAATAGTCTCTGTATCCAGTGCTTTGCAGGTAGAGCTCATGTCATTCTTACCAAACCTCAGTGAGCCACTTTATCATCACCCCATTTTTCAGAGGGGCAAACTGAGGCACAGAAAAGCAAAGTCAATTGTCCAAGGACACACAGTTTGTACACGACAAAGCTGGGACTGGAGCCCAGGTCCTCTGCTTACTCCCCAGGCCCCACTCATCCCTCCTATGGACCTTATCCTACGTGTCCTTCGCCCTTCAGCACTGGCTTTCCTGCCCCACCTCTCCACTCGCAGGTCCCTGTGACCACAGCCCTCCTCTCTCACTTGCCATTGTCAGTTTAGCTCTGCCTCTCCAGCCCACGCCCTCCAGAAGGACACCTGGCTGTCCCAGCACTTAGCCCAAGGGCCAGCACATGGTCGGTGTACAGTGAGCATGTTCCGAATTAGTGGACAGCTGGATGGATAGTCATGACACTCCCAAAGGTTGAATAGCTCACCCGAGGCCACACAGCAAGGCAGGGGCTGACCCTGGGCTCATTCCCAAATTTTCGGAAAGCAGGTCCATGCCGGCCTCCGAGTCCCCCTGCCTTTTGGGAGCATGTGGAAACGTTTGGCGGCAGCCCCGTGCTTCTACATCCCAGGCTGCCTCCTCTTATTGTTCCTCCCAGGTTGCAAAAGAAAGAATAGGTGAAAAGAACGGGAAGTGTCCCAGCAACTGCTGATGGGCACGTACGAATGATCTGTCGATGCTCGCAATGGCCAGGAACTCAGACGCGTTGTCAGGCGCTCCGAGACTGGCCATATGGATTTATTTTTGTGAATTTTGTATTGTGAACTAGAGTTGCTGTTAAACACAGGGTGAGTCATCGTCTGCTTCTGCAGTTGCATCCCAGCCTACTCTGCCTTCAGAAGATTCTACAGAATGCCCTCGCTGCTCCCTGGGAGTGGGAGGCCTTATTCCCCAGAAGCATCCCCCTCCTCTTTGCTTCCTGAGCCTTGGTACCCACTTTGGCCCTCCTCTCCCACATCGGTGGTTTGTCAGTTTTCACATCTATTTCCCTAGTGACCCTAAGTTCTTCTGAGGCAGTGATGGGTTTATCTTTATAATCTTGGTTTCTGTAGAACCTGGGATGCCCACATCGCCAACACGCACCTGTTGAAGGATGAACGCCAATTTTGTTGGCTTTATCCCCGGTGTGCCTGGCTGGGAACCAGGGTTAAAAAGAGCTCAGGTGGATTTCGCTCTGATCACCCACATATAGTTTCACGGAGGACAAGTCGGTGCAGGAAGAAGAATAAAGGCTTGGGGTCAGACCAAACGGGGTTCAAATCCTAGCTCAGATGCCATGTGATTTTGGGTCCGCCAAGCCCCCCAAGTCTCAGTGTCTTTATTTGTACTGTGGGAATCCATCTCAACCCACCCAGAGGAGTTGTTGTCAGGGCTGAATAAAATCACGTGTGGAAATCTATGCATACCTTGGCCTTTCTCCTCACCTGGGAAAAGGATAGGGATTTACGGGCCCAGTCCTGAGGCACCTGTTGTCACAAGTAACCTTCCCTGATACAGCCTCAGGGTCCTACCGAGCTAGTGACCGACTTGAGGAGACTCAAGCATGAGCTCTGAGCGTTCTGGGCGTAGGATTTTGTTTGTTTCACCCTCAGATGATTCAGATGACAAAGGTGCTCAGGCAGTGGCTATTGGATTCAAGAGGAGGGTGTTGGGAAACAGTGGGTTCCAGAGAGGGGTCCTTTAGAACAAACCCCAGAGGAGCCTCCCATCCAGATCCTTCGGATTCAAGAGGAGGGTGTTGGGAAACAGTGGGTTCCAGAGAGGAGTCCTTTAGAACAAACCCCAGAGGAGCCTCCCATCCAGATCCTTCACAGAACGTTCACAAGGGTCTTTCTGCCGGCGAGCTTTCTTGACAAAGCAAGCCTCTTGACTATGGGAAGGTTGGGAACCAGTGATGAATGGAAATGTTTATGGGATTTATAAACCTTCAGCCCTTTTAAGAATGGCCTTCCTAAGATGGGACAGGAGCCCCCATCTTGAGTTGCAGTGTCATTAGAAATAGGTTGGGGTTCCTTTTGTTCCTCCTCTGTTTGCATAGAAGTTGGCTGTGCCCCCTTCTTGTCTGAGGATTAGGGTTAATTGATAAAGCTAGAAACAGAAGACCAGTGCTTAAGCCAGAGATGACAGATGCCAGCACGCGTGCCATAACTTAGCCCTCCCCTGCTCACGGCAGACATTCACAGTCGATCATCACACTCTCTATGCCATCCCTGGAATGAACTACTAGTCACAGTTCAGGGAACTTGCAGGCCAGAATTGTAATCATTGCATTTTCTATTAGCAGACACTGTCCCTTTAAAAAGGGGGAAAACAATATACATATTACAATTAAAACATGTACCACTGCACTGTGTAAATATTCAGGACCCTGGGAATTCCATCTCAATAGTCTTATTATCAGCCTATTTTACTTGCGTATAAACAATAAATACATTGCAAATTATTAATGGAAAACCATGTTTAGGAATTACAGCGATTACCGATCAATTGGATGGAATAATTACTATAATCGCTGGGTAATTAGATTCTTCCTGGCCTGAGAGGGGAATGCCTGAGCTCTGGGATTGATTCCTCTGCTCCGCAGAGTCTCAGAACCAGGAGGAGAGAGTCCTGAACTCCAGGGCAGCAAGTTGGCAACTGTAAGTTGGGGCACCAGTCCTTCGTACCCACAAAGAGGAAGATACCACATTGTTACTAACGTTTTCAGCAGAAGGCTACAGAAACCCTGACTAAAAGCAGCTTAAACTGTGGGATTTTTTTTTTTTGGTTCTCCACCAAATAGGAAACTGAGAGGTCAGTAGACCTGGACTGGTACAGCTCAACAGCAACACCCAGAGCCAGCCTCTTTCCATCTTTCCTAGTTGCCACCCAGAGGTTGGTGGTTTGTCACTTCGTGGTCACAAGATGGCTGCTGATGCTCCGGGCACCACATTCACATTTAAGGCAGGAAGAAAGCAAAAAAGACAGTGACAGCAGTGTTTGTCCTTTTTCTTGTTAGGAGACTTCTACTTGTGTCTCATTGGCTGGGACAGGGTTACATGGTCACTCTTGCTGCAAGGGAGACTGGAAAAGTGGGGGACAGGATATCCTGGTTGGTTCAGGTCAATCATGAGCTGGAGCTGAGTCTACTGTCACTCTGAACAACAGGGATTCTATTATCGAGAAAGAAGGAGAGCCTGGAAATTGGGTAAACAACTAACAGTGTCTGTGTCAGATACTCCAGGAGACCATGCCCCAAGTCCCTTTGAGATATGACAGGCATCAGTAGTAGAGCTATAGATGACTTTGTTGTTCCTTGTTCATTCATTCATTTAAGACATATTTAATCAGTGCCTAGTGGATGCCAGGATAGAGGGAGAAGAACAGAATTATTTAGGAATAAACAGTAGGGATGGAGGGCATCACAGAAATCTTTCTAGGAAGAATGACATTGAAGCCAAGAATAAAAAATGAGTAAAAGTTTGCCAGCTTATCTCATGTGTGTGTGTGTTGGTGATGGACAGGAGGATGCATGAGGCGCCCACAGAAGGAGAGGTGAGTGTTGCAGACAGAGAGGATGACGTGTGTAAGGATCTCAGCAGAGGAAGATGCCAATCCGTTTCCAGGAATGAGAGGAGGTATAGCCAGAGCATAGAAAGTGAGCCTGGAAAGACGGACAGACATCAGATACCAGCGGCTCTTATGAGCCAACCTGAGTTTAGACTTTATCCTAAAGGTCCTGTCTGCCCCAGTCCTTGCTACTGGGGGCAGGTAAAAGTGGCACTAACGACTAGCCCCCAGCACGTGAGCTTTCATCACGGCTGTATTGTTCAAGATGCTTTTGGTTAGGCAGGGGAAGCAAGTTTAATATTAAAAAGATGGGGGAGTAGTTATTGGTACCTATTATTAGAAAGTCCAAGGATAGTTGGCTTCCGGAACAGCTGAATCCAGAGGCTTAAATGATGTCATCATGAATCTCTCTCCTTCTAGACTCTTTCTTCCTCTGTGTTGACTTCCGTCTCAGACACGCCCTCCCTGAATCATAGTGAGTGGCCATTAGAAGCTCTGGACTTATGTTCTATGCGTCTTGGACCAGAAAGGAAATAGTAGCAGTTCCAGCTCTAGCGAGAGCTCTCCTTGGCCCATCTTGGGAGACGTGGCCATCCCCGAACTGATCACTGAGGCCCTAGGATGCTGTGCTCTAATTGTCAGGCTGGAGTCAGGTGCCTCCCCCAGGAGCCTGCAAAGTGAGCCGAGAGAGAAGGAAGAGACTGAGGTGCTATCATGCTGGGCAGACTGAACGCCAGGTGGCCCCTCCTGCCTCGTTCTTACCTCACCTGTCATTGTCTGGACCACGCCTAGGTTCACCAGGCTCCTGCCCTCCCGTGCCCCTTCCTGCTGCCCATCCCTCAACCTGATGACTCATATGAGCTACCCCACGTTGACCCTCGGTCCTCCTCCCCCCAGGCCAGAAGTGCTTCTCACGCTCTGGATAATCCCCAGCTTCAGGTCCCTCTGCTGCTGTGGCCTCCTGAGGGAAATGGGACCCCTCCCTTCCTGCCCTCCCCGCCTCCGCCAACTGGCGGAGTCTGGCCAACATCACTGGTCAATCCTGTCTTTAATAAAGGAAAACGCTGCAGTCTCCTTGTATCTCATAGCGTGGGGACGTGGGCCCTGCGTGTTGCCTTCTGTTCAGCAGAGTTTCTCAGCAGCCTGGCCCACGTACCGCCATGAAGGCACTGATTTACTCTAACTAACACACAGCACTGCTTATTAGAGCTCTCAATCCGACAAGAAGTGTTGAGCCTACCTCCGAGGTTCTACAAAATTATGAATAGAAACCCGTCTGGAGTCTGAGTTAACAGAGTGTTTTGCCCACTGAATGGGAACTGAGACAGGGAAGTAACAAGCAACTTTGCAGACATGCAGGCCGCCCCCCACCTGTCCTTTAAGGCTACCTCCAATTTTACCTTCTCTGGGAAAGCCTCCTCTGAAATCCTGTGTTACTCAGGACTCTTTGGGTTGCAAGCGGCAGAAACCCAACTCAAACAGACAGAAGCAAAAATAAGTGAAGCTATTAGCTCTTGAAAGTGAAAATCCAAGAGTGTCTGGCTTCAGGCATGGCTGGATCCTGGGGCTTAAAAGATGTCATCACTACTTGATTCTCTCTCTCTCCCTCCGCCTCTTCTGCTCCCTCAGCCCAACCCACCCACCTCTGGGATCTATTGTCCTATGTGTTGTCCTTAAGCTGAATGTCTCCATACTATCCCATGGAATTTCCAAGATACATCTTTATAGCTTAGCAGCTTCAACAGGAAAAGGCTGCCTCTTTCAGGGAAAGGTTGCCCCTTTCCCACATTTCCCAGTAGACATCCCGTGGCTGATTGTCTTTGATTGGGTCAGCTTCTGTCATGGTTCTAGCGTCTACACCAGTCCCACCACCTGTCTATGCACGGCCCACAAACTGAGAATGCTTTCTGCCCTTTAAAATGGTTGAAAAAAAAAAAAAAGAACACTAGTAACGTGAAAATTATGTGAAATTCAAAATTATATGAAATTCAAATGTATTGGAACACCACCACGCTCCTTTGTCTGTGTGTTGTCTAAGGCCGCTGTGGTGCTACAGTGGCAGAGCTGAGTAGCTGAGGCAGACTGCGTGGCTCACACAGCTGAAAGTATGTGTTCTCTGGCCCTTTATAGAAAACGTTTGCCAACCCCTGGTCTAGACACTCCGTGTAGCCCATGGGATGCTTGAGTCAAGTACTCGCCCTTGGAGCCTGGGGGTGGAGTCAACCCAGCAGACCACAGGATGAGAGCGACAGAGCACTGCCAGAGGAAGGGGCATGAGTGCTGGGAAGCCAGAACAGTTGATGCCCACTCTGCCCCCCACCCCAGGCTTAGACCCGGATCTCCCGGAAGCAGACACTGAGACAAGTATGTGAGCACTTGTCTTTTATGTGATGGAGGGGGCGGGGCGGCCAGGAGCACAGGTAGGGGTGGTGGGGAGTGAGACAGGGGAGGGGAGGGGAGAGAAAGAGGCCAATATAGGGTACTTTCTTGAGTGGTTACCACTGTGGGCAGCTGCGTTCATCGTGCTGGTATCTCTGGGAGACGGTACGGGGTACACATCTCAAGTATCCCAGACGAGGGGCAAGGGAGCAGGGGGGTCCATCCTCCAACCCCTGCCAGCCCCTGGTTGTCGGGCATATGGGTTCTGTCTTTTCTGGGTGACGAAGAGGCAGTTTCCTTTTCCATCCCTCATCCAGTGGTGGTTAATTAAGTTCTTCTCAATGCACGGACATCTGGGAGAAAGAGTAAGGGGCTACCGAGAGGCTGAAAATGACAGCTCTCTTGTCCAGCCTCCCCAGAACCCTTGCTAGGAGACACCAGAGCAACTGTGTTACCCACCTCAAGGCTTTGGTGAGCTGTGCACTTAGCAAGCAGCTGGTGACGGTCCTTTCAGTTCCTAGCCTGGAGCTCAGGTTTACCAGAAGTCCGGGGTCTGGGAAACGAGGATACCGTCAGCCACGGCTCTGTTGTTTGCGCTCAAGAGGACCCCTCCTGTCCCTCCAAGCAGCATCTTATGCCCTCCTCCAGCTCTTTTACAATGACATATATTATTTATGAGAATGTGATAATATACATGAAGATGTCTTGAAATCCATGAAAATGTAATAGAAATCATCATTTAAAGTTTATTATCATTTATTCAACAAAATTTATTGAGTACTTTATGCCAGGCACTGGGAACATAAGAGTGTGGGAAAAAAGTAGCCAGAAATGCCTACCCTGATGGAACTTATAGCCTAGTGGAATTATTATCATTAGTATTATTATATAATGATGATCTAATGGTGGCCATTGTTATAATACTGAGTCTGGATTGGATGGGTTTTAAAGTGCCGGTTTGGGTCATTCTTCTATTTTAAGTGATTTTCTGAGGAAGACGACTTCAGGGTGCTAGTGCTTAGCTTTTCCTCTGTATTACTCCTCAGATGCATAAAAGAAAAGTTCATGAGAAGGCTGTATGGGGTAGTGGTGAGGACCAGGGTCTCTGGAATGGTCTGTCTGGGTTTAAATTCTAACCTCATCTCTTCACTGGCTGGGAGACTCTGGATAAGTTCCCCCACCTTCCCTGACCTCAGTTTCCACATGCCAGGTATGAGGAGGGCCATAGAGTCATCATCGTTTAATCATTTAATTTAATGAAGACTAAATGATGCTAATATATGCTTAGAACAGTGTCTGACGTTCAATGAATGCTAGGCATCATTTTTATGTAAAATAATAGCTGAAATGTACCCAGCAAACTCTCTTGAGCAAAGCAAGTCCTTAATACATATGAGCTATAGATATGATTGTTATCATTACTAGAAAAACTTCTATTCATCCTTCAACACCCAACTGAGATATTCTTCCCTGCCTCTCTCTTCTGACAGCATTTCGTGCAGAGCTCACAATCCCGTCTATCCGGTTGTGTTTTTATTTCTCTGTTGGTGGTTTTTGTTGCTGTTGTTTTTATGATATCTTCCGGGACAGGGCCTGTTTTTCTCTTACTCGTCCCTGTGTCCTTGATGGCCAGCACAGAGTAGGTGCTCAGTTTGTGACATGAAGGAGCAAAGTTGAGAGAATACTGGGTCTTAGAGGCACGTCAGGGTCCCTTCTCCCCCAACGTGTTTGCAGAGCAGGCAAGAAAGGGAGCCAGCCTGCCTGTATTCATTCATTTCCTCATCGTTGCAGTAATTCCAAGGGAGGAAGAGTCAAATGGTCTCTGTCCTGCCTCCTGCCCTTGTCAGTCCAGGAGCTCTGGGCAGATGCCAAGCTGGGCCTCCAAACCCGCCTGCAGCCCTTTATTTTTCCTGACCCTCCTTACCACCCAGCATCACACAAAACTGACTTCCCCTCAAACTGTGTTGTCCTCACTGGCTGCTTCAGATGAAGGATCCCTTTCAATTCTTAATCGAGTCTGGGAGAGGACTCGCACAGTGAGGACCAGTTTGAGCACGCTCCTCTGCAGAGGTCAATTTTTTCCTTTTTTAAAATAATAGCCACTGAAATGATCAGGCGGCTGGGCCACAGAAAGTCTGGGATGGGGGATCTAATCACCGAATCGCTGGCGAATCATCTCCTCTTGGCCTCTTCTCCCTCATCACAGCTGCTCCTCCCTTTTTGAACTTTTGGCCACATTGTCCACTCTCCAGAGTCCATGTCTGTAGGAATACAGGTGCAAGGGAGGAGACACATTTAGCAAGCACGTTCAATGTGTCTTAAACGCGAACTCGAGGGTGAAGGCTCTCCTGATGCTGAGAAGAAATTGCACTGCAAACAGCCTGCTGAAATGACTCGCCATTCCTGGCGGGTGACAGAGGGGCTCTGGGTGTGATTTTCTGAACTGTGTTAATGGCGAGTTGCCATTCGTTCGTAGGCTGCACTGGAGCTGGAAAATCCAACTCTCATCCAGGCAGAAGCAGCCACATCCTCCTGGTCGTTTAGCCTGGAGGCTGCCTCTTGCTAACTTACCTCTTGTCCACCAGGTCCCTCACTAGTCCCTGATGGAGGCAAATGCTTAAACCCATGCAGGGGGCTCAATTTACTTAAGTTCCCATATTGTAGGCATCAGACAGAAAGGTGATGGATACATATTTATTAAATGCATTCCTTCTATGCACCAGACACTATCTAGGCACTTGGAATGCATATAGCTGTGCCAGGATGCCAGATATCAAAGGTCGTGGTCCACTTCATATTGTAGAAGATAGGTAGGTAGATACACACATACACAGAGAGGTAGGTAGATAACTTAATGTAGATGGTTATAAGGGCTGTGAAGAAAAATTTAAAGGGTAACGTGAAGAGGGTAATGGGGGCAGGGGAGCCCAGAAGGACTCTCAGAAAGGGACATTTGAGCTGAGATCTGAATGTTGAGAATGAACCCATCACGCAAAGATCAAGGGAAGAACATCCCAAACGCCAAGAACAAGTGTGAAGGCCTGAGGTGCACTCAGCGGGGCAGGTGTGGAGCTGTGCAGACCGTCACAGGTAGTTCACTTAGAAATGGAGCCATACGTGGGCTGTGTGTCAATGCACAAGACTCGAAATCTGGAAGGGACGTACCTTGTTCAAAGCATTTAAGTGGAGAGTCCTGGGGGTGGGGGCAGCCTTTTTAAAATCACTGCAGCATTAAAGGGTCAAAGGCCAGGCACGGGCAATGGGGTGCTGGATTCTAGATGCTGGAGCTGGGCGTTCCCATCGCTTCCCAGCTCTGCCTTCAGTGACATCACTATAGAAATCAGCAGATGCCACAAACGGGGGAGAGGATCGTAACGTCAGCTTTTAAACATCTGCCAGCTCACCTCTGACTACGGGGCCTCCCTGGTGGCGGATTGGACCTGCCAGTTACCTGCATCACCTCTTGTCCTCCACTCTCCCCTACTTGTCCTGTTCCAGCCACTCCAGGGGCCTGGCCAATCCTGTAACAGGCCAGATGTGCTCTGGCCTCCAGGCTTCTATCTGTCCTTGCCGTTCCTCTTTCCCCAGCTTTCTGCGGGCCTGGCTCTCTGACCTCCCTCAGGCTGTGCTGAGATGTCCCTTCCCAGTGAGTCCTTCCCTAATGGTCCCCCAGCTCCCTGCACTTCCTGTCTCCCTCCCTGCCCTCTCTCTCTGTGTAGCGCTCAACATCATCTCTCTCATTTATCTTTTACTGATTTATCTTTTTTATCCTCTGCCTCACCCCCGGCTAGAATGTAAGTGCCAAGAGGAAAGGGGAATTTTCGTCTGTTTGCTCACTGTTTTATACCCAGCACTTTAAACCCTGCGGGCACACAGTTAATGCTTCTTCATCTTCTGTCGAATGCATGAATGAATGGCCCAGTCTGTGTTTTCTCTTTTTTTTCTTCTAGTGTATCCATCGGTCTGGTATCGTCTCTTATTTCTAGAACAAGGTAGACCTGCAGGGCTGAGCAGACTTCAGTGAGGAAACCGAGGCAGTACAATGGGAGGAGTGAGGGTCTGGCCTGCAGCCCGCCCTGCAGTGAAGCTCTGGGCCAGGGCAACTCTGTCCTGTCATGTGAGGTAGCAGCCCTAGGAATGCCTCATTGTCCTGCATCATTTAGTGAACTATTCCCCCCAGAATTTTAATATCTAAAAGGCATTATTGTGCTGAATGGAATTGACACCTGTTTACATTATCCCTCTGTTCCTCATTTCCATGTGAAATCTGTTTGCCTTGATGCCGTACTATCATTCTAGGGCGTGTTACATGGAAGAATCAGAGGAGCAGTACAATTCGCAATGGGTTTCTTTTTTTTCCTTTGCGCTTTTCTTACATTTTTAAAATTTTTACTTTTATTAAAGTGATACATGCACATAATTAAAAAATCAAAGCGTACTAAAAGGCTTATAATGAAAAATGCCAATCCCGCGCCCACCTCTCCCTCCCTGTTCCAGCTCCCAGAGCGAACTCCTTCCTACACTGTAGCTGTTTCATTGCTCCTCATCTCCATATTCTGAGATAATTTGTATGTTGCTATTTCTTGGCTTATCCACAGTAGATGGTATCTCTTGATGTCCTGTGATGGTGGGTGAAAATGTAACACTCTTGGGACTCCTTCACCCACCCTTCCCTCCCCGATACTCCCCATACATTTGGATCCAGTTTCCTTTTCTGAAGTGTATGCTCTGAGCTCTCACTAGCAAGCCTCTGACATCTCATCTGGATTGAGCCTGTTTCTATCTGTAGCATCCCTGGCCCAGCCTCAGAGCCTGCTTTAGGCGTGTATAGGAGCCCTGCCCCACCCACACCCTCACTGTATTTTCCCAGACTCACCTTTTAGGCAGGTTGCTTTGCTTCTCTGAGACTCAGTCTTCTCATCTGTAAAATGGGGGTAATAACTAAACTGACCTCCTCTGAAGGTTACTGTGGTGGGTAAAATCATGTGCTACAAGTGAAAGGCCTGGGATGGAGCAGGTACCTGGCAACTGTTACTTTCATCCCCTTCCTCACCTTTCCCATTGTTGACAGTGACTCCTAAAAGAGGCTTCACCTTTTATCAACTCCACTTTACAAAACAGCATCCTTCCTCGGCTGTCAGCCTGGCTGAACATGTGCTATAAGACGTGTGTCTTATAGGCGTCCCCGTGGGCACAGAGCCAAGATTTAAATGCAATTGTTCTCAATGGAGAAAATGTGAGCAGCTGTAGGATAGATTTTTGTTCCATCCGAATGGGAATCAACTCAGATGACAGAGTCCCTTTCCAACAGGGAAAATGGAGCCTCTTCCACGGTCTCTTCTTGGCTTCTTGGCTTCCACTCAGGGCAGCCTGAGGAGCTGGCAGCTTCACACTTGGGAAGTCAGTGACTTGTTCAACATCCCACCGTAGTGCTTGGTTGGGAGAGTGGATAAGCAGATGGATGTGTGCGTGCGTGGATAAATGGATGGGTGGATGGATAGATGGATGGGTGGCTGGGTGGATAGATGGATGGGTGGCTGGATGAATGGATGGATGGATGGGTGGGTGGGTAGAGGGAAAGAAGGAGGGAGCAACTCCTTTCTTTAGTCTTGAATGTCCTTGACGGGCTGGCGGGCTGATAGTTTCTGAATTTGTCCTCTGTGGTGAACCTGTACCCCCTGTGATGCTGATAATGTGCTAGTGTTCACAAGGTGTGTGTTAGTCCAGGTCCTCCAGGAAGCAAACACCAAGATGGGATTAAACATGCAAGGATTCTATTAGCGGAAATGCCTGTGTGGGGGAAAATGGAGGGAGCTGGAGAAGGGTGGTGAGCTGTCATCCCCATGTGATGGAGAGAGAAGCATTGGACGGACGTATCCTAGGTTGCCCTGCCACCTAAGAAAGGTTTTGCAAAGCTGTCCAGGAATTCTTAAGCCAAAGCTGGCCATCAAAGGAGTCCCCTGTCTCCCAGGAGTGGGCCTGACTTTTGGAATCTGTTATGCTCCGTCGCTGGCTGGGCAGCCCCGGGGAGGCGTGGCCTCCGTGCAAAGGCAGCAGCAGGGCCCTAGGTCAATGGCGCTCCCTGTGTTTGGAAGAAGGCAAGGCACAGTCCCACAACCAATATGGGGGAGGAAAGTTCCATAGACATATAAGCTTCGGGATTGCTGTACCCTACAGTCTTGTGGACTCAGGATGTACTGGCATAGCAAAATGGCCAAGAACTTTGCAATAAACAAGTCTGTTGAATTCAGCATTTCCCACGTTTATTTGACTGTGGAGCCTCTTATTATCGAATGGTTTCAAGGAATCGAGTTTGAGATCCAGTGGTCTTAAGTGTAGCCCAGGAGTTCCCAGGCCAAGAAAGAGAAGGAAAAAAAAAGAGAGAGGGGGAAAATGTGAGAAAGAGAGAAATAGGTGCACACAGACAGAGGCAGAATGAACACAAAAACACAAGTCAAGGGAGAAATAGAATGTCACTGGTTGTTTTCATCAGACCATGAGATGCCAAAAATAAAATACACACACACACACACAGAGAATCTAGGTGTTAGTGGTCAAGGCTGACACAGAAAACAAAAGTCGTTTCATTGGACTTAGTAACAATCATGCCTTCTATGTGCATAGTGCACTATAGTTTATAAGACTCTTGCCCATTTACCATCTCCTGTGAGTATCACCCCAACCCTGCAAGTAAGCCTGGGCTGAGGAGCTATCGCCCTCATTTTGTTGCTAGCAGTGACTCCGACCACGATGGTAATAACTGTTGGATTCACTGAGCACCAGCTAAGTGCCAGGTGCTAACTTAAGCAATTCCACCTTTATCAACTTGATTCTTCCTGCACAGGAAGGTGACTGCACTTCAGAGAGGTTAAGTGACTGACTCAAAGTCACACAGCCAGCAAGCAGCAGACCCTCATCCAAACCCACTTGTGTCTGACTCCACGGCCCCTGTCAGCAAATAAGCTGCGTGGCCCCTCTGGCCTCTCTGGCCCCTTCCTTGACCAGTACAGCAGCAGGAACGTACAGCGCCCTCTAAGTGGGCTTTTTATAACCTGCTCTGTATCATAGCAAGAAGTAGGCTCAGGAAATGTAAAGTGGGCAGTGATTTTTTCCCCCTTTCTTTTACTGCCTTTGTTTATTGAAGGACAAATCATTGCTGTTTTTGTTTGGGTTTCTAGCACAATAAAAAGAAAAGATACACTGGCAATCTCTTTAAAAGCTTATGCAATTCCAGAATTTGAGCTGTCGGATTTATGCCACACACTGATCTCACAGACATCATGGTGCCAGCCGCCCCAGCCCGCCAAGGGCTTCTGAAGTTGCCATTATCAATCCATGGCAGGCGGCCACGAGCTCAGGAGGTGGCTGTGGCCCCCTCCGCTGGCTCCAGCTGAAGCCCGTGGACATAGACACGGATGTTGACCAGGGCCTTCGTTCTGCCGACAGCCATCTTGGTTTACTTGTTGGAGCTGATTTTTGGCTTCTGAGGCCGAAGAAGAGGGGTCCCAGGCCCGGGAAGAGTCTGCTCTCTTGACTCCACCTCTACATTCCAATCTGAGCCTCGGGTTCACAGTGAAGTTGGTACGTCTGCTTCTGTGCAGCGCGGGAGCGAGAAAGGAGTGTTGTTCCAGCAACAGATGTGCCCTGTGTGTGTTTGCCCATCAGCCTCCCACACCCGAGCGTCAGCTCCATGAGGCTGGGGATTTATCTGTTCCATTCAGTGCAGTATCCCCGGCCTAGAACAGTGTCTGGTACATAGCAGGTGCTCGATGAATGTTTGTTGGATGACTAAACGAGTGTCACATACACGTGGAGATCAGATACGAGTCGGAGGGGTGGGCAAGGGGGCCTGCCACACACAGCGTGTGGTCCCTTCTCTCTTGCTGCTTCTCCTTTTCCACCCTCAAGCCCTCCCGTGCCTCTCTCTGCCTCCCCCGCCCTCCCCTCTCTTGCCTGTTCCGTCCTTTTTGCTGCCTTTCTCTGACCATCTTCTTCTTCTCCGCAAGAGGACGTCACCAAGCTCAGACCTTCAGGATAAGGGAGAGCCAGATCCAGTTCTGCCTCTGATGTGCTTTGAGCCTGAGTCCTTTCTGTCTGAGCCTCAGTTTCCTCATCTGTAAAATGGGGAGGGTGTGTGCACCGCTGTGCGTCCTGCAGAGGTGTCACGAGGGCAGGGGGTGGGCGGGCTGGAGAGTGCAGAGGGAGCCAGGAATGTTACGGGAAGTATTCGAGCCTACCAGACTCCTCCTTTCGAGGAAAGCAGTGGCTTTCTCTGGGTGCATGTTGGGGTGCCGGGAGCCCTGATTTTGGAGTTCCGCGGGAGGCACCCCGAGGCGGGAGCACGATCATCCACTCCGAGAGTCTGAAGCTACAGATGTCGGCTGTCATTGAGACCGACGGTTCCATTAGGCAGCTGCCCGCTATCCGCATGAGTGATTAAAACGTCGCCGTCCATCCTGCGCGCTATACATCATCTCGCCAGCCTGGCACTTCATCAAGGGCTGTGTGAACGCTGGGCCTCCGCAGCATCTTCCAAGGGCTACGTGGAGGCAGGGTTGGCGGGAGACATCTGTGCCTCGTGTCCCGGGAGCATCTTGGAAACAAAAGCCAGTGAGAGTGTGAAAGGCAGCGAGAGGGCCACGTGCGTGGAGAAGGGCCAGCTGAGAAGGCCTGATGCTGAAGCCTGAGGAAGCAGGGCCCGGGTCAAGAGAGGTCGCTGGGAATCGAAGCAGCGGGGCCTGGGGGTCCTCTAGTCCCTGCCCTCATTTTACAGACCAGCAAAGTGAAGCTGGGGCAGCCGAGCCCCCCATCCCTGCCCCAGGGCCAAGTCTCACTCAGTTCAAGTTGAAGCAGGCGTCCTGCCATGCTTGCTGACTTGCATGAAACGGTAACCAGAGCCTCGGGGTCACTGGCCACCCTGGAATGAGAGCCAAGGTCTCCTGCCCCTCATTTGAATGTGTGTTACCACTGTCATACTTTAATTCTAACCGTCAGCGCGGTAACAGCAAACATAACAGCAGCTGCAGTTGCTACAGCAAACAACGTCTGCTGAGTGCTTACCGTGTACCAGACACTGTGCTAAGCTGTGTCACGTGTCAACACAGGCATTTCTACTGTAATGTCACATGTGAGTTCCCAGAAACCCCACCTTCTGTAAAATCATGCATTGAAAATTGCACGGTTTATGGGAGTGGGGTTGGCGAGGCCGCTCCAGAACCTCGGGAACTTTGTAACTGGAGCGCTCCAGAACGGTAGATTCATAGGAGAGGACTAGCCCAGCGAATCTGTACCCGGCTTCCCTGGGGGTCGTTCCTCTGCATCTCAGAGGACACATTTAAAGGCTTCTGCTTTCTCTTTTGAGATGTTGATCCCGGAGGGCATTCGCTTCTGATAGAGAGCATTTTCATCAAAATTAAAAATCAGATCCAGGCTGTCGCCTTTATCATCCATCCATTGTTTTCATAGAGAGAGAAGCGTCTTCAAGCTTTTTCATCTCACTCACAGCTCCCCCATAGCTTCACAGAGCCAGGCAGGCACAGTTCTGGAAGCCACTAAGGCAGTCACTGTTTGCAGTAACGAAAAGCACTTGGGTAGATTTTCAACTTTTTTGGTTAAGATCTTCATATGCTGCTAAGGCTTTCTCTTTAATTTTAAGAAAGCTTGCCCCTGATCACTTCAAAACATAAATCAACAAGACGCCTACATTCTCAGATCCTACTCCCTTCTTGACCAACCGCATAGGAAGTAGTTACGGCGAGCAGACCATATCTCCTTAAATCCTCATCCGGACCCAAGGAGGCAGGTGCTACTAAGATCATCTCCATTTTACAGATGGGAAAACCAAGGCTTAGGAGAGGTTAAGTCGCTTGCTTAAGTTACACAGCTAAGAAGTAGGACAAGACTCTACCTCACTGACACCAACCACCCTCCACCTCACTGCCACGCCACTCACATGTATGATCCTGCAATCCCACTCCCAGTCTTATATCTGGAGAAGAAGATGGTCCGAAATGATACACGCGCCCCAGTGTTCATTGCAGCACTGTTTACAATAGCCAAGACATGGAAACAACCTAAATGCCCATCGACAGAGGAATGGATAAAGAAGATGTGCTACATATATACAATGGAATATTACTCAGTCGCTGAAAAGAATGAAATAATGCCATTTGCAGCAACATGGATGGACCTAGAGATTGTCATACTGAGTGAAGTAAGTCAGACAGAGAAAGACAAATATCATATGTCTGAATCTAAAAAAAAAAGTATTAGGCATTTTAAAGTCCTTCACAGGGGCTACGTCTTGATCCTCTTTGCAGCCCCAGCACCTAGCATGCTGCATGGCACAGACCAGGCAACCAGAAAATGTTTTCTTAGAAGGCTGTCACACTGGAGAGGTTTCAGCTGGAAAGTCCCACAGAGATGGAGAGAGAGCTGTCACCTGCCCGGGAAGGTGGCCCTGCATCCCCAGCCATCAGACCGATCCCCTAGCAACACGTACCTCCCTGAGTTCCCCGTGTCCCAGACCTTGGGAGTTATATACGGGCAGACCTCGGCGATACTGCGGCTTCAGTTCCAGGCTACGGCAGTGAAGCGAATATCGCAATAAAACGAGTCACAAAGTTTTTTTAGTTTCCTAGGACATATGAAAGTTATGCTTACACTCTACCATAGTGTATTAAGTATGTAATAGCATTATGTCTTAAAACACAATGTAAATACCTTGATTAAAAATACAAAACAAAAAAAATTGGAGTATAATTGATTTACAATTTTGTGTTAGCTTCTGCTATACAGCAAAATGAATCAGTTAAACGTATACATCTATCCACTCTTTTTTAGATTCTCTTCCCATATAGGTGATTACAGAGCGCTGAGAAGAGTTCCCTGTGCTATACAGTAGGTCCTTATTAGTTATATATTTTATATATAGTAGTGTGTATATGTCAACCCCAATCTCCCAATTTATCCCTCCCCACCTCTTTTACCCCCCCGGTAACTGTCAGTTTGTTTTCTACATCTGTGAGTCTCTTTCTGTTCTGTAGATAAGTTCATTCGTACCGGTGTCTTTAGATTCCGCATAGAAGTGATATCATATGATATCTGTCTTTCTCTGTCTGACTTACTTCACTCAGTCAGATCACCATAACAAATATAATGATAATGAAAAAGTTTGAGATATTGTGAGAATTACCGAAATGTGATGCAGAGACACAAAGTGAGCAAATTCTGTTGGAAAAACTGTGCCGATAGACTTGTTCAATGCAGGGTTGCCACAAACCTTCAATCTGTAAAAAACGCAGTATCTGTGAGGCGCAATAAAGCGACGTGCAATGAAACGGGCGTGCCTGTATGATTTCTTGGCTCAAATTTCAGAAGGAAACCTGTTTCCCAATTTGGGCTGTGGTGCCAAGGGCCCGCCTTCCAGCACTTTCGGGCAGCGTCTCAGCCATTCTCCACTCTGCATCCCCAGGGCCCTGCACGGTGCCGGGCTTAGAGCAGCCCTCGCACATGTTCACCTCTCTGGACTAACGGGGCCTTCGTCGAGTTGGCCCTTTTGCCGTCGCATGGGTCAGTCTTTGATGTGCATCCCTTTCCAGGCCCCATCTTATCCCTCCCTCCCGGGAGATGTGTCTGCAGGAGCATTAGAGAGGTGCTCACGCGTAAGCACACCACGATGGAGCTGCCTCCAGGTGGATCCTGCTGCCACCTTCTTGTCACATTGGGCTGGGCCTGCCCAGGGGACCGCTGCCCAGGGTGCCAGCCGACGGGATAACATCCTTCAAGCCGGTGTGTACCAGGCGGACCCTGCCTGCCCCACAGCTAGGGGGCTGTCCGGCGGCGGGTGGTGGCCCCCGTCGCTCCCCTGCCGCCAGCCATCCTCAGCCCCTGCTCCTGGCAGAGAATCTTCTGCCCCTGGAGCAGAATCTCCCAACTCCTCTGACCCTGTCCCAGCTCCTAGGGGCCAAACTTCACCCAACCCTGGGGCCTGAAGGAGGGACTCTGTGCGGGGGGCAGGTGGAGCTGACGAGGCGGGGGGACAGTGGGAACAAAGGCACCCGGTCCAGGGGCTCATTTGGGGTTCCCAGTCAGGAGGCCTTTGGGGTCACCTTGCTGGGCTTGCATCCTGGCTCTTCCCCCACCACCTGGGCATTGACTTAGCCTCTCCAGGCCTCAGTGTTGTCAGCTGGAAAGTGGGATGGCAAAGGCCGACCTCAATGAGGCGATACACATAAAGCAGGGAGAAGAGAACCCGACATACACCACATGCTCAAGAAATAGGAGCTCTTCCCGTGGGACTCTATCTTGTGGGCGTATCTTCCTGTGGGGCTCTATCTTGGGGGGGTCTCCCTATCTCTCCTTCCCTTTCTCTGCATCCCTAGTTCCCATCCCTCCCATCTCCCTCCACCATGGGGCAGTCCACCTGGGCCGGCATCTGGAGAGCTCCAGGTGTCCGTGTTGGAGGATTTGGCTTTCCTGGGGCCTGAGGGAGGAAGCAGATCCTGTCAACCCTGGGAGCTGAGCTGGGGCCGAGTGGATGTGGACACAGCACCTTTCCACACTGCAGCCTAGCTTATCTTGAAGCCGGAGTCGACCTGCCTGAGTCACATGGTGGTGAGATGATGCCTGAGGGCCTGCGAACGGGGCAGGAGTCAGAGCCCGGGTCCTACCTGCAGGGCAGCAGCTCTGTGATGTTCCCCCATCATCAGAAGGCCCCAGCCCTCTCCCCACCTGCAAGCCCCGCCTCCTCCCTCCTGGCCCTCACACAAGGTGCCACCGTGTCTCGGCTTGGTCAGCATTTCCAGCCTCTGCCCATGCCAGTATCGGCAGTGCTGGGCATATTTCCAAAGGACCAGATGGTCTCACTGGTACATTTGCCCAGAGTTCATGCCACTGGCAGAAGATGACAAATGTGGGCTTCAGAGAAGTGGCTTTGAAATGGGGCCCCGGAGCTCTAGGGTATGGACTGCAAATTCTGTGATCAGAAACTTTTTTTTCTGGCTGTGGAATAAGATTGTGAGCTACCCTTTATTGCGCGTCCCTGTGTGCCAGCCTCCAGGCATCTTTATATAAGTGAGCTTAGCCTCATGCTAGTCAGTGTGGCCCAGGGACCAGCAACATGCGCATCGGTAGGAGCTTGTCAGAAATGCAGAATCCCAGGCCCCTCCCAGACCTGCTGAATCAGAATCTGCATTTTAACCAGATCCCCAGGGCATCCCTCTGCTCACTGAAGTTTGAGAAACACTGAGCCAGATTTTATATTAGTTCTCCGGGTGAGGACCCTGAGGGCCAGAAAGGAGAAATGAGTTGCCTAAAATCACAGCTAGGGACGGGGCAGAGCTGAGCTGTGAATTCATCTGGCTTTGCTTCAAAGTCCAAGTACATTCTTCCTGCACTTAACAAGCTCTTCTGGAGGGTCCGGAGGACCCTTCCTTGGGGACCTGCGGTTTAGCGGGTGGGAGTGTCCGTGGAGTGATCTTTACACAGTGTGGCAGTTGCTATGATGAGAAGGTACAGGGGCCGCTGAGACCAGGAAAGGCATCCAACAGGAGGGGACAGGTGAGATCCAAAGGACAAGCGGGACCTGCCAGACAGCACGTGTACTGGGTGCCAGAATTGTTCCAAACACCATGCATGCACCGACTCAGAGTCTTCGCTGCCCTGGGTGAGGTAGGGACCGCCTGCAGCCCCATTACTGAAGTGAACATCTGAGCCACAGGTCATCTGCACAGTCTCAGAACTAAAGCAGGTGGTGGAGGAGGGATTTGAACCCAGGCAGTCTGGCTCTCCTCCCCACACAGTCCTGCCAATGGGCAGGGGAAGAATGTTCCAGGCAGATGGAACAGCATGAGGAAAAGGATGGAATTTCCTTATCCGACTTGGTGGCTACCCTGGGCTCCAACCCCATCTCCTGGCCCCTCCCCCATCCAATCCTGCCACTGACCCAGAATTAGCTGCTTGAGGAAGCTGGGGAGCCTGGCCTGGGGCCACTTGGCTCATATGGGTTCCGCCACAGCTCTCCACCCGCTTCAAGAGCTCCCACTGGGGCTGAGACACTACGGCTGATAAGCACCAGTGGCCCACGGCCCTTAGCAGAGGAGTAAAGATCAGAGGAAGAATGAAGGCAACCCACTTTGGGGAGCAGAGACGTGTTTCTGGGTTGGGCTGGGCTGGATTGGAGTCTCAGAGAAGCGGCAGAATCTCAGGCAAGGGCAACTAACCTGGCCTCTGGTGGATTGCGTGTGTATGCCCCTTACCTGCCTGCTGGGAGGGCCACCCGAGGACTCAGGCCAGCGGTCTCAGTGCCATGAGAAGCCTCAAGTTGCCCCCAAGGAGACCATGTGGCCCTTTATGAGTGAGCCCTCCTCATTTTACAGATGCAGAAACTGAGGCCCAGAGAGGAAAAGGCGCTTGCATGTTGACGCTTAGACATTTTTACGTCTTTGTAATGTCTTCACCCTTAGACATTTTTATGGAGCCTGCATGTGGACTAGTCCTCTGGGCTACCAGAGCACATAGACAGTGTCCTGCACGTTCTGTAGAAGACCCTTGTATTTTGGGGTTTCCCTTGCCATATTTGAATCCCCTCTCCCAGTTCCTAAAGGGAAGGGGAGGATCCCTTCCATAAACCATGAGGCCCAGTGCAGGGCGGGAGAGGCCTATTTCCCAGTCATTCGGGTGTTTCCAAGCTTGTTGGGGTCCAGCCAATGTTCTCAGGAAGTAGACTTGCAGAGACAGTAACACTAGATGGTTTTGTGGGCTGAAACTCACCTCGTTCTGGAAGCCGGCTGGAAAGACGCACAGGTGCAATTATTCTGGGGGCACTGCGGACCTGAGGCTTAGAGGACGTGGGTGGTAGGCAGGTGACTGGTTTTAATTTAGCCCTGTTCCCAGGCGTCCTGTGACTCAAGAATTTACAAGGGCTGTTAGCAGCCTGTTTCCAACCCACTAAATTGATTGTGACTTTAAGAATAGAAGATTCCCCTCTGTAGTTCCTTCCCTTGCTACCTGTCCCCCTGCTACGCCACAGGTATTTTTATCTGTTGCCTCTTGTTCTGAGCGGAATTATCCTTTCCCAGCCTCGCTGATCAGGAGAGTTTCTTAATAAATTTGCACCTCACCCGAAGGCTAAATGGCTGCCTGTTTTGATTTTTTGCCAACACCCCGACCCCAGCTCTGCCAAGCACCTCCCCCAAAACACACACGCCTTCACCCTTAGAAGTCTATGCCCCTCATCTTCGGATTCATTTGCCACCAGTTGGGCAGGTGACCAGGTGTAGTCTTGCACTGATACAGATCACTGGCATGAGCATGTGGCCTTCTGGTCAACCAGGCCAGGGCCCAAGCCCCAGCTAAATGTCCTAGGTCTGCCTTGCCCTTGGCATCAGCCTAGAACACAAAACCAGTGGCCGTCGTGCAGCCTGGAAGGGGACTAGCTCACACTGAGCAGCTTCTGTGTTCTGGGCACTTTGCACAACCCAGCAAAGAAGGAATGATCCGTCCCGCTTTCCACACGGAAATACTAAAGTCCAGGCAGAGCTCACTCAAGTGCACAGGGTGAATGAATGATAGGGTTGGAATTTGAAACTACCTCTGAGGTCTTGCGACTGCACCGAGTCACCAGCCTGCTCACCAATCAGAACGGAAGTTTCCAGGGGAAAGAGAAGAGGAAGACTCCTTCCCCCTTTAAAAAGAGGGAGAGGCTGCTTCCACTGCTATTGTCAAAGCAGTTCAGTTGAGGGATTGATTTTCCAATAAGCCACCAAAATGATGGTGCATTTACTACTTATGTTACTAACAAGGAGCCCATTAATAATTGGAATGCGCCATCGGGATATGGCAGGTGGGTAATAATATGATTTACATCCTTGGGGGCTTAGGTTTAAGTTGTGTAGTAGTTACTGCAGGGGCCCGCACTATAAAATCGGATGGAGACGAACACCACTGAGGTGTTCAGAGATTCTACGGTTCTTGTAAGGATAACGGCTACAGAAATTGGGGACAGGGTGCAAAGAAGGGAAGAGGTGGCCAAGAATGACGCTCCCACATGCATTTAGCAAGCAAACGTGAAAAATACATATTTCGCGGTTAGATCGATCCCAGTCTCTGAGGAACCTGTACTTTCCATGTGTTTCTGAAATCTTAGCTTATTTCTCATAACGACAACAGCCATCATGTCCATTCTTCCAGGGTAAATACGAGCACGTACTTGTCGTCAGGCTGTTGCAGGCTCAGTCAGAGACTTTACAATCTAACAGGAACTCAGACTTTTTTCCTCTCTCGTCACTCAATGCTTCTCTTTGGGAAGTGGGTGAATTGGAGTTGCTTAATTAAGAAGAGAAAGCTAAGAGATGCTTTGGAATCTGTCTTCAGCCACATATGGGGATTTCTGCAGTGGAAACCGATTCATACTCAGAACAGGAGAAAATGGGCTTAAACGTCCAGGAGAGATTTAGGTTAGAAGTTGGGGAGAAAAGAGAGCCAGGAATATGTAAGATAAAGAGCACAGGTTCTGGCGTCCCACAGACTCGGGGTCAAGAACTTGCACAAGTCATGTTGCTTCTCTGAGACACATTTATCTCCACTGTAAGATGGGGGTGGCAATACCCCCTCAAAGAGTATTAGGAGGATAAAATGAAATAATGTATGTCAAGCACTCAGCGCCGTGTCTGACCTATAAGTCACTGCTGTTAGTGTTACCGTGACTGAATGTCAAATGGGTGAGCACTCTGGGTATGCGTGCACAGCTCCAGAAAGGAGACAGACCCAGGGAAGCTGCTTCTGACATTCACAAGTCTGTGGACCAAGCTGCAACCACCCAACCCTGGGCCTGTGAGACTCTAAAAACTGGGGCTAACGGTGATCTGGAAGGGGGCCCCTTAGATACTCTGGGGGCCAGTTCTTTTTGCAGCCTTGAGGATGCCCACAGATTCATTAGCAATTCGGGGACTTTGTCCCAGTGAAATCTTTTCCAATGTTTTGTCACTTGTTTTCCCCTTAGGCGGTTTTGCTCATCATCTGGGAAAAACCATCCCAGCTGTTTCAGTTCAAAGTCCCTTAAGCACGGCTGATGGCAAGGGTAGCCCACTTTTTTTCTTGTTGTAATAGTTTAATTGAAATATAATTCGCATACTATACAATCCGCCCTCTTTAAGTGTATAGCCCTAGGCAACCACTACTCTCTATCTCTATAGACTTGCCTATTCTGGAAATTTCATATAATACAGATAAACAGAATCGTACAATATTGATCTTCTGTGACTGGCTTCTTTCACTTAGCATAATGTTTTCAAGGTTGATCCATGTCGTAGCATGTATCAGTACTTCATTCCTTTTTTATGACAGAATAATACTGCGTTATATGGATATAGTACATTTTGTTTATCCATTCATTAGTTGAGGGACATTTGGGTCATTCCCACCTTTTGGTCACTGTGAATAATGCTGCCGTGAACATTCCTGTACAAGTTTTCAATTCAGCCTGCCTCTCCCTTAAAAACAGATCTCCATGGAAATAACTAAGTATTGACGATATTAACTAGAATTGAAGACAACATACTTTAAAATTTAGAGAAAAATTGAAAGATACCCAAGTACCTTTTGTTAAATTCTTATTCCATTGGCCTCTGGAACTCACCAGTGACTTTACTGGAAAGATGTCATCTCAAAGGTTGTCCCCTGTCTCATCTTGTGCATCCTTTGAAGACCCACGAGATAAAATTTTCTCAAGTCTGTGTAATAATAACTATAATTCTGAGTAATTGTTTTATTTTTGGCTCATGGATGCTGAACCTTACAGCTGGTCCTGCTTCCATCGTTTCTGTGGTCACTAGCACAACCAGAGGCAAATTTCCAGGCCAGTGCAAGTAGGCTCTGGAACCAATGCAAGGTCCGTACTAAGCACTCTTTGTGCGTTAGCCCATATTTCCTTCTGACAAGCCTTCAAGGTGCAGGAATGATGTGACTCCCATGTTACAGATGAGAAATCAGAGGTGGATGACTTGCCCAAGGTCACGTGACAGGAGGGGTGCGCTGGGATTTAAATCTACTTTTTTTATTCTGAAGTCTAGACTCTGACCCACTCTCTACATGACTGTGTGCATTTTTGAAAATCCACTTTAAATCCTTTCTGAGAAGTGGAGGAGAGGTATAGATCTCCTCAATCTTTAACTTCTTTCATTCTTAATTTAACCCTGATCTGATCCCAGATCTGCTTATCCCTCACCCACCCTGAATCTAATTACAATGTCCTTTTGGTATGTTAAGACTATCAAGATAGCCTGATATCAAAAGCCCTTCTATGTCAATGTCTTTTCTCTAACACAGCTATAATCTGTCGCTTGAGCTAATAAAGAGGGCGGGATTATTTTGTCCTAGGCTTTTCTGAGTGTCCAAAGCATTCCTACTATTTCTCCTTCTGTTCCCATTATACTTCCTTAGACCGTTGTAGCAACCATTAAATATCAGTAAGGATGATTTAAAAACACTTTATTTAAAAACAGGGGCTTCCCTGGTGGCGCAGTGGTTGAGAGTCCGCCTGCCGATGCAGGGGACGCGGGTTCGTGCCCCGGTCCGGGAAGATCCCACGTGCCGCGGAGCGGCTGGGCCCGTGAGCCATGGCCGCTGAGCCTGCGCATCCGGAGCCTGTGCTCCGCAACGGGAGAGGCCACAACAGTGAGAGGCCCGCGTACCGCAAAAAAAAAAAAAAAAAAAGAAAGAAAAAATATAGAGAAGCACAAAAACAGTTAGGATGTGGCGGTAGGACCGTTCTGCCTTGAAACCTCGCCTGGTTGCTCCCTACCCCAGTCATCACTCCCCTGGCACAGAATCCTGAATCCTGGGCAGCCGGGGCTGCTGGGCGAGGGTAGGTGGAGAGAACATCATGACATTCTCAGCAGCCACCTCACATGGGAGCAGGACCTCTGCTCCCTGGGCTAGAGACCCTGTATCCTTTCTCCAGATACAATGTGAATGTAGCCAGACATGCCTTTTTAAATGTTTCATCCTCTTTCTGGAATTGTGGTCAGGGAGAGAGGCCTGTAGACTTCCTTTTGGGATTTATTGAGATTTTCCTTATGGTCCAGTACGTCGTCAAATTTTTTTAATATTCCATGGGCATGTGAAAGAGAGTAGGTGTTTTCTGTTTGGTACCCATACATATACACTGTACACGTACACATTACACATACTCCGTACTCAACACACACATATGCTATACTGAGTTTGTTAACTGTGTCTTCAGAATACATCTTAGCAAAACAAAGTTTATCAGCTGAAAATGTAATGTCTTTTCTCAACAGACCTAAAATAAATTATTGGAAGAAACTGGATCTAGTTAATGAAGCATCTGTCTGCGTTTTGGCGCTCGGGTTGTTCATGAAAACAATTACCTCTCATCAGATTCAAGTTGCCACGAGGGTTGTTTTGCCTTCACTCAGTCCTCTTGTTCTTAGTGCATGTGATTTGAAAAGACCTTCCTATGAGAAGGAGTGGAAGGAGAGAAACCCAAGACAGAATTCTTGCAGGAAAGAAGTAACAATGGGGTATTATTATCATTGAGCCATAAGGAATTCTAATAAAGGATCTGGTTTCCTCCCTAATGTTTGTTACTTCATTGAGTGCTAAAGTAGACCTTTGCTGTGTTCTGTTCACTCACCACCCATTACTCTGGTTTCCTTCCAGAAAATCACCCCTCCCCATCACCACCTCAATCCATTTAGCTCAGGTGGGGTTCACTCCAGTCCTGAGCATTATACTGTTCCCAGGCCACATTGATTGGTTCAAGGATGGGCATTTGACCGAGTCAGAGCTAGAGAGACACAATGAGGCTTTTACTGAGACCTTTGGACAAGAGATACACGCTTACCCAATGAACTTGAACAAGGGAGAAGATGAGGCTGGAGCTGTTGGCAGCCATCTTGCCACCCGGAGGAGAGAGCTCGTCTGAGGAGTGAACCAACACAGCGAGGGGAGCCAAGTAATGCTGAGAGAGAAGCAGGGATGGTTGTATCACTTAAGCTCGTTGGCCAAGCCATATCTGAAGGTAGTACTACCCTTGGACTTTGCAGTTCTGTGAGCCAATAATTTTCTTTTTATTTAAACCAGTTTGGTTTGAGTTGTCTGTCATTTGTAATTGAAAACCTTGACTGACACCAGTGCCTAAAGAGTATGCCGGACACGTGAAAGAAGAGGGTGTAAAATTGAAGAAGACCAATTAAAAAATGGGCGGAAGATCTAAATAGACATTTCTCCAAAGAAGACATACAGATGGCCAAGAAGCACATGAAAAGATGCTCAACATCACTAATTATTAGAGAAGTGCAAATCAAAACTATTGATACAATGAGGCATCACTTCACACTGTTCAGAATGGCGATCATTAAAACGTCTACGAATAATAAATGTTGGAGAGGATGTGAAAAGGAAACCCTCCTACACCGTTCGTGGGAATGTAAATTGGTGCAGCCACTATGGAGAACAGTATGGAGGGTCTTTAAAAACTAAAAATAGAGTTATCATATGATCCAGTGATCCCACTACTGGGCATATATCCAGAGAAAACTGTAATTCGAAAAGATACGTGCACCCCAGTATTCACTGCGGCACTATTTACAATAGACAAGACATGGAAGCAACCTAAATGTCCATTGACAGAGGAATGGATAAAGATATGGTACATATATACAATGGAATACTACTCAGCCATGAAAAAGAGTGAAATAACGCCATCTTGCAGCAACGTGGATGGACCTAGAGATTATCATACTAAGTGAAGTAAGTCAGACAGAGAAAGACAAAATGTCATATGTATCGCTTATATGTGAAATCTTAAAAAAATGATACAAATGAACTGATGTACAAAACAGAAATAGACCCACAGACATAGAGAACAAACTTACGTTTACCAAAGGGGAAAGGGGTGAGGGACAAATTAGGAGTTTGTGATTAACATACACACACTACTATATATAAAATAGATAACCCACAAAGATCTACTGTATAGCACGGGGAACTAGACTCAGTATTTTGTAATAACCTATAAGAGAAAAAAATCCAAAAAAGAATAGATATATATCGATAGATATCTATATGAATATATAGATATGTATAATGAAATCCCTTTGCTGTACACCTGAAACTAACACAACATTGTAAATCAACTATACTTCAATTAGAAAAAAATTGAACAAGAAATGGTCCCTCTTCTCAAGGATCTAACAGTAGAATGAAAATAACACAGATCTGAAATCATCATTAAAACAGACCCTGACAATTGCTGTAATAACTGTAGAATTAAGTGCTGAGGGCCCAGAAGAGGAGGTAACTAAGCCTTCAGTTAAGGAGGAGGTTCCCTGCATTGGGGTATTGAAGCTGGGCCGAGGCACCTGGTTCTCTGGGGTGCTGTGGGGCCGGGACCCCTGAGGGTTTCCCATACCAGTGCAATCCAGCTCCTGTTCCAGTCAGACCCGGTACAGGTTTAATTGCTTTGGATTGATTTTTGCCAGTGGTGCCTTCCAAACCCCAGCCCAGGGACAAAGAGAGATTAGTCATGTCAGGGAGTTTCCCTACTGACAACAGAGAAAATCAGCCAGGGGTGAAAATGATTTAAACAATTTTTTAAAACCAGCATCCCTGAGGGTACCTAAGATGCAAGCAGACTTTTGAAAATAGCGATTGGAGCACTTTGGGTCAGTAATAACACAGCAACGGTAATCATAGGAGCTACCGTTTGTTGTATGCTCCAAAGTATGGGGATGCTGTCTGAGCCCTTTACGTCTGGTCCAGGGTGCACTCAGCCTTGCAAATCAGAACACAGGGCCAGTTTCACCAGTTAATGATCACTGGCACAATGCCTGGGCTTTATTGTTATCAACTGTTTGTATTATAGCCCCTACACACAGTGTCTCATTTCATCCTCATGACAACACTGAGTCAGGTACTATGTTGTGCCCATTTTGTAGATGATGGAAGAGTGTTTATCTGCCCAGCTGGGAAGGGACAAAGCTGGAATCTGATCTTAAGTAGGACCTGTCTCTCCTGTAGTTCCGTGTATGCCAGGATGAGACATTTTCTGTAGCTGAGTCTCTGAATCCTCTTTTTGCAGCTGTCATGTGATGGGTGCCAGCACTGAGAACTAGGTCTGTCCTGCAACAGTGCTTCGAAGCACCTGGAGTGTTGTCTGCACTGTTGTTCCCACGTGTTTGCCATCCGGGGCAGGATCTGATGACCAGCCAAAGGCATCTCCCAGTGAATGTACAGAAGGGGTCTTAGGCACTGACTGCTGAGTGGTCCAGAAAAGGCAGGGAGAGATTCATCCCCCTGTGTGGCAAGCAGGTTGTATCTCACGCAGACAGCCTACCCCTCAATGAGATGTTAGGGCTCTGCTGTGTTTGGGGTGGTGGTACAGGGGGAGATATGATTGATGAGACCTCTGCCCTCATCTGGAATGTTCCAGAACAGAGATGGCTCTGTATTTGAAAGACAGCTTTAAGCAGAAGCGCACAACAGGGCCCAGTGGACTCAGTCCTTCCCTGTCTTTCACTCACCCAGAGATGCAAAGCTCACGTTTTCTGTTTGACTTTCAAAGACTTTTACTGGGGGCTCAGAGATGAGTTGGGTTCAGTTCCTAACCTCGAGGATCTCACCTGTCAAAGAGAGAGGCAGATGTGTAAATAACCATAAGCCAATCCAGGTTCCACGAGTACCTTTTGTGTGTACATGTAGAGTGCTCTGAGAACCCAAGAAAGGAATGATTAGCTCAGCTGAGGAGTTCGTTTCAGAGGAAATTTAAGGAGGATAAGGGGTCAATTTGAACTGGCCCTTGAGTGATGAATAGGAGTTCATGAGTAGAAGTGAGGGCATAGCATTTCAGGCAGAGGGAACCAAATAGGCAGAGGCACAGAGATTCAGTGGGCGTGGTGTGTGTGAGGACAGTAAATAGCCTTGCAGAGCTAGAACGTGGGGTGGGGATGGAGTAGAGCAGAAAGGTAGCTGGTTCACTCACTCATTCATTCTTTCACTCAGCGAATTCCTTCTTTCATCCGGTTAGGCGGCAATTACTGAGTCTCTGGTATGAGTCAAGCAAAGGACAGGAAAGGAAAAAGTCATCTCGACTCAGTGAGAGCAGAATCTTCCCAAATCAAGATGCTCAGCAGAGGAGGGGGGTGGATGCCACCCCCACCAACAAGCTCGAGGATAAAGGAGGTGTCAGATGAGCTGAAATCCTCCTTTACAGGACAGCTGTTAAACCTCAGGAATGGGTTCCTACTGAGAAGGGAGGAAAGCTGCAAGTACAATGTCAAGGGTCTGTTTCAACAATGGTTCCCAAACAGGACTTACTAAATCCAAGGTGGGCGGGACACAGCCCTAAAGCTTGAGGCGGAATTGGTGGCAGAAGCCAGGCAGAAGGACAGCTTGATTCTTCACCCGCACAGCATCTGACATGGTGTTGCATGTTGAGGATGGGCTCTGATTCAGATCGCCAGGGCCACGCATCGGCTGCACCACTCTCTGGTTGCCCCCTTCCCTCCTCCGGACCACTGTCTCCCCACGTGTGAAATGGGATGGTTCTAACACACCCTCCTGCAGGGCGGTCGTGACGCTCTGGGATGCACGTGAGTCACGACATGGAAAAGGCTCCTCCCAGGACCCTGCCACGTGACTGTTCATTGTCAATGGCTATCGGTGTCGCCCCGCACCGTGCGAGGAACACCAAATCTCATTGCTGATCAGAGTAAATGGCAAACCCCAGGTGCCATGTCTTCAACGGGATCTTTTCCCCTCCAAAATGTATCGACACATGCAATGGGAAACTAGTCAACATCGAGTGCGAAGATTCTGGGTCATGGGGGAGACTTCTACCTCTTCCGCCTGCCCAAGGTCAGAGACACCTTTCTCCACACCGCACACCATGTCTGGAGATGCCAGAGGAACAGACTTTCCCAGACAAACGTGGATGCGGTGCCTTCCCAGTATGAAAATAGATCGCCCTGGGACCGGAGTAGCTAATGAAGATGATAATTAGAATTGCTTATTAGGACATGTCTTCTAAAGTTGATTTGTGCTTTTAATAGAATCTACAAGGTAACTGCTTAGCAGGGATGACAGATCATCCCGATTTGGTGTATTTTAAAGGAAGATCTTCGCACACTGGCTTCTCTTGGTCTCCCACCGCCCCCTCCTCTGCCATTTGCTTCTGAGGTAGCCTTTCCCTCACTGGAGGAGCCTTGAAGTTGCAACCAGCAAACACCATTCTTTTTGACAGGGAGCCCCCTCCCAAGCCAGAGAGACAGCTGGTCCCCCAACCTTGAATGTACCATCCCCATGCAGGCCCCCCCCTCCTCCTTGCCCTCCAGACTCTCCTAGGTTGAATAGTGTCCCCTAAAAGTTTGTGTCCACCCAAAACCTCAAAATGTGACCTTATTTGGAAATAAAAGTTTTGCAGGTGTAGCTAGTCAAGTTAAGGGCAGGTCATACTAGATAAGGATGGGACCTAACCCAAAATCTGGTGCCCCTGTAAGAAAGCCATGTGAAGATGCACAGGGAAAAGACCACGTGACCACAGAGGCAGAGGCTCAAGTGATGCATCTATAAACCATACAAACCGAGGGACACCAAGGATTGCCAGCAACTTCCAAACGCTGGGAGAGGCAAGGAAGGATTCTTCCCTACAGCCTTCGGAGGAAGCACGGCTCACCGACACTTCCAGCCCCCAGAGCTGTGAGAGAATACATTTCTGTGTGTTAAGCCACCCAGGGTGTGGTACTTCGTTACGGCAGCCCCAGGAGATGAACACAGTGCTTTTCTTCCAGTTCCTCAAACTTGCCCAGCTCTATGCCCTGCATGTGCTGTTCCCTCTGCCTGGGACTCTCTTCCAGCTTCCTGTCCCCCATCAGTTCTTCTGCTCTCCCATCCCCATGTCACCCGTCCAGACCCTGCTTAAGATCTCAGGTCAGATGCGATGCCCTCTCAGATTCTCTGGACTAGGGAGCCCACCAATGCTGGAGGGGCCACCTCTGCTGGGGATCCATCTCTGTCGGATGCCCCCAGAGCCCTGCACTCACCACACTTTATCATAACTGTGTGTCCATGTCTGTCCTCACGCCTAGACCTTAGATTTGATGGAGACACTGCCATTGTGGGTCTTGTCCATTGGCTTGTCCCCCAGGTCCTGGCACTATCCCTGGCCTTTAGTAGGACCTTGGGAGGATTTTGTGCGTTCATAGTTGAATTGAGCTATATTCCTGGCCACTGCTAACTATGCTGTGGGCTCCTCTTGGCCTCTGCCACCACCTCCGCCATGGGAGAAAAGACAGCAGCCATCAGCTCTGATTTTGCCACCAAAGGCATGTGTGGTCCCGTTCACTAAAGGCTCTGCGACCTAGCTCACCGGTCAGTTGAAAACCCTAGCGAACAACACATGTCGCCTCCGTGGGGTGAGGTCCCTGTGTAGTAAGCTCTCTGGAGCTCCTCCTGCACTTCTCTTCTATGAGTCCTTCGCTCATAGATGATTATTTAATGAATTACCTTATTTAAAGCAAGGCAGCCTAAACAGAAAGCAAGCTTCTGATTTCCTTGGGATTCAGCTAGAGCCCTTGCCTCAGTCCCATACGTTCCTAGGGGAGGCTGGAGCCTGGCAAACAATAAAAAATGCTGGACCGTAGCTTTGCTAAACCCAGAGAGGTCAGTAGGTCCTTTCTGCCTTTTTAAGGCCTCAGGCCTGGCTCTGTGAGCACCGGGCTCCTGTCCTGAGGCTCCCAGCATGAGATTCTCCATGGGAGACCCTAGTCTATGGAGAATTCTTGGGACTGATGCCCTGGAGAACTCTAGTGTTGCCATGGTATAAACTCGAATTTGAAAAGACAGAATGGAAGCTGGGAGCTGAGTGTGGATGGCCACTCCCCCCGTCCCCACAGTGGTGGACTTCTGACACTGCAGTGCCCTGCTCCTGAATCCCAAGTCCAGGCTCGTTTTTCCTAGGCCTCCTTGGCTACCATGCTTGGCCTTGGCAGCCAGGGCCCTCCGCAAGCAGGGGAGCCCACCATGTTCCAGGGCCCTGATCCATGGACCACAGAAACCTGCCTCTGAATCAACTCTTGGCTTCCCTCCCCTCCTCTCCCTTGAAGATTTGTTGTTTTGTGAGATCTGCGAGAGTGGGGAGATTTATTCTGCACCTAGGCTAGGTGGGCTGAGAGGGAAACAGAAGACAAAAGGTGCGCTTGACTTAGACCAGGAGACCAAAATAGAAATTCTGGAGCATTTGATTTCCCGGGACAGACTCCAGCCACCACGCTGATGGAGAGTGCCCGTCGGGTTCAGAGGCATCTATCCACCTCCTGGACCACAGGTACGGCAGGCTCTTTTTCTTCTCTGTGCGTGGTTCCTGCTTTGTGAGGTGGGGAAGCTGCAGCATCCATCTCACAGGGATGCTGAGAGGGTGAAATGATGTAGCACGTAGTCCTCACCCCACTGAGATCCGGTGCTGTTGTTTGTGTTGTTAGTGATAACAGGAGTCACCCTGCCGAGTGCCCTTGCTAGGACTCTGTCTTCTGTGTCAGCTTCACTCCGCGTCTTTGGAGACCCCGAGAGCACAGAGGCCTGGGGCGGGCAGCAGGCAGATCAGCCAGCACGGCCCCTGGTCCAGGGAGGGCTTGTGCCTGGCTCTGTGCCCTCAGCTTTTCTGTGCTGAGCCTGTGATGTATAGAAAGCTCCGGACTGGGCTCAGGCAGGCAGAGGGGAGATGGAGACTCAATTTCATCATAGGAAGGACAGGAGCAGACGGGGGCGACTTCACGTAAGCACAGCCAGGGCTGCTGCAAAGCCGTTGGAGGGGAACTGTTCTGACACCCCCTAGAAGTATTTGGCTTCCCTGCCGCTACTACAGACAGTCCCTGACTTACGAAGCTTCCACTATGATTTCTCGACTTTACAATGTTGCAGAAGTGCTATGCGTTCAGCAGAAACCATAAGTCAAATTTGAATTTGGATCTGTTCCGGGACTAGCGATACGCTGTACAACCTCTCGTGATGCTGGGCAGGGCAGCGAGCTGCAGCTCCCAGCCAGCCGTGCAGTCATGAGGGTAAACAGTGATATCCTTACAACCATTCTGTACCCAAACAACTATTGTGTTTTTCACTTTCAGCACAGTATTCTATAAATTACATGAGATGTTCAACACTTTATTATAAAATAGTCTTTGTATTAGATGATTTCACTCCCCTGTAGGCAAATGTAAGTTTTCTGAACACATTTTAAGGTAGGCAAGGCTAAGCTTTTTTTTTTTTTGCGGTACGCGGGCCTCTCACCGTCGCGGCCTCTCCTGTCGCGGAGCACAGGCTCCGGACGCGCAGGCTCAGCGGCCGTGGCTCACGGGCCCAGCCGCTCCGCGGCATGTGGGATCTTCCCAGACCGGGGCACGAGCCTGTGTCCCCTGCATCGGCAGGCAGACTCCCAACCACTGCGCCACCAGGGAAGCCCAAAGGCTAAGCTTTGATGTGCTGTTGGTTTAGATGCATTTTCAACTTAGGATATTTTCAAATTATGAAAGGTTTTAGGGACAAAAGTCCATCGTAAACTGAGAAAGATCTGTAATTGTTGCTACATCTCTTGGGCACGTACTGAGTCCCAGACACTATTCTAACACCTTCCCTGGAGTGCAGCCATTTTATAGATGAGGAAACCGAGGCTCAGAGAGTTGAAACCACTTTCCCAAGGCCACACAGAGCAGACCTGGGATTCGAGCCCAGGATTACCGACCCCAGAGGCTGAAAATCTTCACCGCTTGCCAGTGGGCACCGCTCGAAGCAAATCCCTAACCACTGCCGCTTCTCAGCTGGGCAGCGTGGGGTCACGTAGATCCAAATCATCCAGACAGGCCCTGAGTTTGGGGGCTCCAGCGGGCTCCTCTGCTGCCAGTCTCACCTCTGCCCGTCCTTCCAGAAATAGGGGGCCAAGGAGTGAAATCTGAATTGGGGAGCCTCCGGTCTGCTTAGTTTTTCTCCCTTGATCTTGCATTACCACACTCCGTCTTGACCCAGTGGTATAGTTGGTGTCAATGAAATTCCGCACAGGAAGCCAGGCTCCCCTTCACCAGTCCCTGCTCGCATCTCGGAATGTTCTGGGAAATGGGAACGCCCATCTTGACGAAGCACGGCAGCTGCCTCCTGTACCATCTGGGGACCGAAGCATCATTTTAGTTTTCCAGCTTCCGTCATTCCCTCCCACATCTACCCAATTCCTGCCCGTTTTGACCCTTGCAATTTGTTTCGTTAATCCTCCACTTGCGTTTTGGACAGTCGAAGCTTTTCCAACCTCTGATGTGTCTTCTCACCTCTCAGGGTGAGCCGGCGACCTTTCATGACCTTCGCCGTGTGAACACAATTCAGGGGGCCGACTCTGGACTCATTACGGGACCTCAGCGCAGGGCCCGCGTGTATATATATTCAGCACAGTGCGGCTCTAATTACAGACTGCTGCTGGAGACCAGTCATTTTGTGAGTCACTAGGACATGTGGCTAGGGCATTATAATATCTTTTGACGAGTTCTGTAATTTTTTATACCTTCACCGAGGATGGCGTTTTCAGTGAAGCAGAACACGGCTTCGGGGACGGCGCATGTCTCAGCCCCCAGACTGTTTCCAGGCTCCGTATTAAAATAGTCTTCTCGTTGAAGGTGGGCCTGCATCTCGGTGTCTTGCTAATCAATATCCCAGAGCCGTGGTTGGCGGTAATGTTTGAATACTCACTTCTGTTCTCCTTCTTGTTGGCAAATTACAGGCTTCCAAGTGAGGTGCCTGCATTTTGCAGAAACGGTGAGAAGCAGGTTTAATTAGCAAACAAACCTGCTGGAAAAATCCAGCGTTATTAAGAGCCTCGCTCTATGCACTGCACCGTCTGCCGGGCTGTGCCCGTCCCCGGCCCTCGGCCATTTCCTGCCTGCAGCCACCCAGCGCCCACCCCCCATTACTGTCCCAGGGTGTCCAGGGAAGCGTGAGACAGGGTCAGAAAAATCCCAAGTTCAGGTTGTTTCCCACTGAGTTGAGGGCTCAGGGTCTCATCTCTTGGAAGATCCCAGAATCCATCCAGGATTGGTCCTGGCCATGGACCCCTTGGCTTTGACGCCCAGGGGTCTGCTGGGCAGATTCATTGAGGGTGGGGTTCATGGACTCAACTCTGGGAAAATTAAGCCCCTTCTGCTCAAAAGAGAAGACCACAAGCTTTGGAGTTAAGGCAGACTGAAGGTCAAGTTCCAGCTCTGCTCCTTACTTGCTGTGTGACTTTGATCAAATGGCTTAACTTCTCTGGTCCTCAGTTTCCTCACCTGTAAAATGTGACTACAACTAGTCACTACTAGTTGTAGTGACTCCCTCATGAGTTGCCAAGATGTCTAATGAGATAAAGTATAGAAACACGTCTGAGTTTGGCACAGTGATTGTCAATAGTCAGCGCTTGACCCAGGGCAGTTGCTATGGGGGTTACAGTGGCAGCTGGCTGTGATTCTGGTGTTTTTATTATTACTGACATGAATCTTACTCCACAACCAAGTGTGCAAGAATCTGCCCAGGCCCAACCCTACCAGAGTGGTGAGAAATGAGGAGTCACCATACGGAAGGGTTCCTACACCACTGCCTGGGGTCACGCGTTAATCCAGGGAGTATATCTGATGTCTGGAAAACGAGGAATGGACCTGGAGTCTTCCATCCACCGTGGTCCCAGCTGACCTGCTCCTTATCCAGGCCCACCTGGTCCCCTAGAGGTGGACAGCACTCTTGTCTGAGCCTGGGTGTGCCTTTGGAGACATTAGGAGTGACATCCAGACCCACTACCCCTACGGGATGCCTACGTGCGGCCGTTCCCCTTTCAGCCCCGCCACCTCCTCGCCATGTTAGCAGAGACCAGATACAAGTCCCCACCATCGACAGCCCTGCAGACTCTCCTTCCAAGGCTTGGGGAATTGTCCAGTCTGCTCTCTTCTCTAATGTTCCACATCACCACCCCCAGAAGCACTACCTCTTCCACTCCCCTGGCCTAATTCCCTCCATGAGCTTCCTGTCTGAGGAGCAAGAGTCAGGGGGGAGGTGTGTCTTCAGGTAAGTTCTGCTTTCCTTTTACACACAGACCTCCCTGAGACAAGGGGTCTGAAGGACTCCCTTTCTCTGGAAGCAGGGAAGGGGTGCTGCAGAGAACTGTACCAATAGCTCTAGTCTGGCATTCAACAGCACTGAAATCAATCACAAATGATTTCAGTAGGGCTGCCACCCCCTATTATCCGCGGGTCGGCAACAGGGGAGTAAGGAAGACGTTTTCTGGGCATCTTCCCCTCACCCACCCACCCCATTCTGAACCAAAGGTATCACCTGTGGTGAACCTGAGCCGTCTACATGATGGCTCACACACACAGTGTGGGTGTATATGTGTGTGTCCTGACGTTGTATAGCATTACTATTTCTTGACTTCATTCATTTGCTGAGTGCAGGAGATGCAGTCCTCTGGTTGACCAGACTTGACTCGCCTGCTGACCCTGGAATCAGAGTGGGATCAACCCCACTGAGGCTCACGGACTGAGAACAGGAGAAAGAAGGGGTCGAGGGAAAATGGGGGTGCTGTTGCCAGAAGAGGGGGGAATGGATACCGCAAAGACAACATGGCAAGGGTCCATCACCGGCCGATAAACACCTCACTTCCTGTGTCAGAAGTCGAATTCGGGTTCAAGTCTTTGGGGACCAGGCCCTTAAACTGCCCTGCTTTGGGAGGAACTTGGAACCCGAAGGACAGACTTCAAGGCCAGCCACTGTCTCATGCTAGTTACAGGACCTCTCTGGGTTTGTTTCCTTGTCTACAAAATGGGAAATAAAAGTTACTTAATAGGTGGCACTGTGGTTAAGACTCCACGCTCCAGGGTGCATTGGGTCCAGGTTCAATCCCTGGTCAGGGAACTAGATCCCACATGCGTGCCGCAACTAAGAGTTTGTGTGCCACAACTAAGGAGCCCGTCTGCCACAACCAAGACCCGGCTCAACCAAATAAGATAAAAAAAAAAAAAAAAAAGTTACTTCATAGGGGAGTTATGTAGCAGCACTGTCCAAAAGAACTTTCTATGATAGGAAAAGTGTTCTACATCTGCACTGCCCAGCGTGGCAGCTGCTGGCCCCATGTGGGTATCGAGCATTTGAAATATGGCTGGTATGACTAAGGAACTGTTTTTTTTAACTTTATTTAATTTTAATGAATTTAAGTTTAAACGGTCACATAGGGCTAGCAGTGGCCGTATTGTAGAGTACAGCTATGAGTATTCAGTGAGGTCACGCATGTGAAATTGCTTTGTAAAGTGCAGTAAAAGGGCTTCCCTGGTGGCGCAGTGGTTGAGAGTCCGCCTGCCGATGCAGGGGACACGGGTTCGTGCCCCAGTCCGGGAAGATCCCACATGGCGCGGAGCAGCTGGGCCCGTGAGCCATGGCCACTGAGCCTGCGCGTCCGGAGCCTGTGCTCCGCAACGGGAGAGGCCACAACAGTGAGAGGCCCGCGTACCACAAAAAAAAAAAAAAAAAAAAATGCAGTAAAGGAATAGTCACTGCATGCCTAAATGGAAAAATCCATGGATGGGGCCAGATGCTGCGTGAAGAAGCCAGGACCACACTCATGATTACTGCAACTCCTGATCTGGGGGAGGCTAAGCAGGGAGCCAACTGTGAATTCGGAGAAGAGGAGAGATGGGATCTGACGTATGTTTATGTTGTGTTGAAAATAGCCTCTAGGGAGGAAAAGCAGGTGACAAATAAGGAGGCTATTGCAGTAATCCAGGCAAGAGGTGATGGTGGCAGGGAGCAGAGAGGGGGCCGTGCAAAGTAGGATAGAGTGGTGGGATTCAGGGTCTGGTTTAAATGTAGAGCCAACAGAACTTACTGGTAGCTTGGATGTGGGGTAGGCGAAGCAAGGGGAGGTCAAGGATGACTCCGGGGGTGTAAGCGTGAGTAACTGGAGGGAAAGTGTTACCATTGGTTGAGCTGGAGAAGATTAGGGCGGGAACGAGTTTCCAGGGTGGGGGGCGGGGAGAAGTCAGGAGTTCATTTTGGGGCACGTTAATTTTGAGATGTCGGTTCATCACCCAAGAGTTTGGAATTCAAGGGAGGGGTCAGGGCTGGTCATATAAATTTAGGAATCCTCAGCGTAGAGATGATACTTAAAGCCGTGATACCAAGCAAGTGAATAGAGATAGGGAAAAGGCCTAAAGGTGGAGCTCTGGGGCCCCCAACATCTGGAGGTCAGAAGGAGGAAGATGAGCCGAGCCGACAGATAGAGCTGTGCTGAAACAGAGCAGCAGGGGAGGTAGGAAGCAAACCAGTAAAGAGCAAAGTCCCGAAGTCATGGGGGTCGGGGAAGGGAAAGTGATCAAACCGTTAGGTGCTGCAGAGAGGTCACGTAAGGGGGGAGGGGGAGGCTGGAAAAGTGCCCATTGGGTTTAACGGCGTGAAGGTCATTGGTGACCTTGGACTGTTCAGAGGAATGTTGGCATGAATTGCTGGCTGGCTGGCTGGATGAAAGGTTAACGAATGCAGCTGACTGCAGCATCTCTTCACCTGTAACGGCAATTAAGCAGATGTTGCCTGACACCCCGGATGCCAGAACCAAAACTGTCAGGACTGATCCACTTCTCCATCCTCCCGTCTTTTGGGATCCAGCCCAGAAATGTTGGTGTGACCCCTGCTCACTATAAGATTAGAATCGTGACATGTTCTGGTTTGATTATTCTTCTTTTGAATACCCGTGATGCTCTCAGTTGAATTTTTCCTCTTTTGAAGCTTGAGAAAGGAAAGAAACAGAAGAAACTGAGAGAAAAGACTAGGTCTGGGATTCTGGATTTACTTGGTGTTTTTACCTGCACTTGCCAAACTGTTGCTTTGCCGAATAGCCTTGCCTTTCGGGGAGGAGCAGATTTGCAGAGTCTGTACCTTTGCAAGGAGGAGTCCCTGGTGATTCTCCTTCGCCTTATGGGCAAGTGAGAAAAGGTAGGAGATAGCCTTTTAAATTGTAGTTGTAGTTGGAGAATTACAGATTTTATGTGAAGCGTTATCTTTTTATAAGTTTATTTGATTGTTATCATTCATTGGACAAGCATGGAGGTAGGAGTTCAGTCAATCAGCCTGTTTTGCATTTTCATTAGGTTTTTTGTTCTGTTTTTAATAAAAAGGCCTATTTTCCATGAAGCAGTCTCTCCCTTCTAATAATGAAAATCAGATAACTTGGAGGCATGAGGCTCAGAACAGTCTTTCTAGACCAAGGTGTGCTGGAGTCAGCTGTTCCAGGCTCATGAGAATCAAGGGTTAACTTCAGGAATGTTGTGAGCTTCCCATGGGTAGCTTGAAATTGACAATGAGAGCATTTACACCAAGGCAATTGGCAATCACTACAAATCAGCATTCCGCCCCACCTCCAGACCTGGTGGTTAAGCATTCACCAGCCCACAGCTGCCTGTGGCCGTCAACACTAGGACAGAGATCCTCTGGGATCTATCTGAAGTGCAGTCCCAGGGATTTCCGCTTTCTTGGGAGGGAAGAGATTTCAGTTCAGGTGTGACTGCCACATAAACAGAGGTGCACAGGAAGACGTGTTGCCTCTAAACTTTCACAGTTGACGTCCCCTGCTTCCGTCTCTGCGAGGTGCTGGTGTAATGGGGAGGGGGTGGTGTAATTCCTGTGAGTGGGGAGATTAAAAGCAGTTGTTTGGCTGAAAAGAGGAGGAAGAAGGAAACCAAGTGGGATTGTGATCTTTACAGATGTTAGGTCACCTCATTAGGGCACCTCCAAGGCTAGCTGCAAAGTCAGGAGGACAACAGATGAGAAGATGGCTTTATGGGATTGTCAGTGTTACCAGTTCTCTGTCCCCAGTCTGATCTGCACAGTCCCTGCCTCTGTTGTCGCCTGTCCAGTTTCTGATCTGGTGGTAGTTGTGTTTATTACATGCACAAATGCAGCCAACAACCGGGATGGCATCAGTGATAGTGGCTGCTGTGGGCTCATTATGATGCAGGCTGGGCAGGGGGCCCCTAGGTGGAGGATTAAACATGCTCTTGGCAGCAAAGAACAGATAGTTGAGAGGACACACCTTAGGTGTGCAGGTAGTAGCCGGGGCTTATGACCATCACTTCCATGCATGTCTGTGCAGGGAAAACCGACATGGGGTTATGTAGTAGTTAATTATGGGACATTTGGAGGTAGATTGCTTTGGGTTCAAGTCTTGTTCTGTGACTTACTAGCTCTGTGATCTCGAGCACATTTCTTACCCTCTCTGTATAGCTTACTTAGTCTACCCATCCATAAAATGAGATGATAATAATGTTACATAAAAAATAGTACAAAAGATAGTACAAAAAAAAAATCATGTGTTTGTGAGGCTTAATGAGCAATCTCTGTCAAACACTGAAAACAGTGCCTGCTGCATAGGGCTTAATACGTGTTAGCTGGTGTCGCTCTCTTCCACGCCTTCTTACAGATAGGCATGTCTGGATTTGGAAAAGCCCTGTTTACCACTTAGGATACTGCAAAGCCATTCACACTGAAATCAGAACTAAGGTCTTTGAGCAAATTGAAACCAACTTATATTAGTCAGACATCCTTGAGTTTCAGGTGAGAAAATCTCAACCCAAATTGTCTTAAGCAAAAAAAAAAAAAAAAGTGCAATAGCTATGGCTCAGGTATTTGAAAGTACCAGAGTGGATCCTTCAGGCATGGCTGGATCCAGGAGTTTTAGCAGTGTCACCTGCACTCTCTTACACTCTCCTCCCCACCATCAGTCTCGATAGACCTGAGTCATGGACCAATCCCTGGATTGACAGATAAGCAGATGGGGTCAGCTCTGCCTAGCCCAGCCCACGAGATGGGGAAAGGATGGTTCTCCAAAGGTAGAGCAGGGGACAGACACGCAACACAGGTTCACCACAACTCCATGGTTAGGGGAAAGGCTCTGAAAGCCTCTGAGAGCTTGGGTCCAAGTCCTGGCTCCTCCATTTACCAGCTGGGTCACCTAGGACAAAGCTATTTCTCCTCTCTGTGCTTCAGTTTCCTCATCTGTAACATGTGGATAATAATAGCAACTACTTCATGAGGCTGCTGGGGACAAACAAGTTAACAAATGTGAACTGCTAAAATAGCACGTGGCACTTCAGAAATAAACAATCAAGAAAGGCTGTTGCTGTTATCTGACATGTGCAGTTAACATGACTATCCTATAAATATTTTCATTAATTCAACAAATATCTTAGTGTCTGTTATATGCCAAGCCCCAGATGTCTTGATGGACCCTACTGCCTGTGGGGAGAGATAGACATTAAACAAATGATTATACAATACTGGAGAGAAGGAAGGATTTTTTGTACAAAGTGGCAAAGTGGAAGGACAAGAAGACTGCATTTAAAGTCAGAACAACTTACAGACATGGTTTCTAACTCCAGCTCTGACACAGATTGGCTGGGTGACTGTGGACAAATCATTTGCTCTGTCTCAACCTTCTTCTCTTGAAAATGGACTGAGAACTTCTGGTGGATTCTGATCCCAACTGCCCAACATCTCAAGGCCTTTATCACCCCACAGACCTGGGCTCAGGGGACTCAGGCTGGGGTTTCTCAACCTTGGCACTATCGATATTTTGGAGCTGGATAATTCTCTGTTGTGGGAGCCGTCCTGTGCATTGTAGGATGTTTAGCAGCATCCCCAGACTCTACCCGCCAGCTATCCCCAGTCATGACAACCAAAAATGTCTCCAGACATTGACAAGTGTTCCCTGGGAGCAAAACCCACCCACCCCCCTCTATCCCCACTTAAGAACCACTGCTCTAGAAGAATTCCTCTGATTAACTGTTTGGTCCGGGATGTCCCTCCCCAGGCCTCAGTTTCCCCATCTGTCAAATGGATGGCTTGGTCCAGAAGATGGATAACCATAGGCCTCCCCAGGGCAGAGTTTTCCCCAACTCCAGATTTTATGGTGAAATCCCGCCAAGTTCCACTGGCGGGCTTGGACAACGAAGAGAAAGGCCATTGGCACTTCAGCTGGACAGAGATGCAGTCCTCCAGATGCTCACGTAGACCCCCCTTCTTCACCCCCTTCTCTTGCTCTGGGCCTTCACGGCCAAGGTTCCTGTTGGCCACCATGTTTGCCCAGGTGCTGGGGGAAGGGGGGACACCTTTAGCTCCCGCATCCCCCTGAAAATAGGGGAGTCACTTGAATATTAATGAACTTATTGGTGGATTCGTGGTTGATGTTGATCTGGTGTCTGGTGCCTAAAATGGCCTCATCTCCCCAAAGTGGCCTCCTAGCCCTGGCTCCATCTTTCTGAAGGACTTTGTCCCGGTTTTCTTGGAAGGTAATCTTGCAGCTCAACTTTGCTAAGAAAATGAAGAGCCTTTTCCTCTCCTTTGAAATCCCCGCACATTTCTGCCCAAAGCAGAAGGACCTGTCGGAGACAGGACGTTGCATTTGACACTTGATCGCTGAGTCAGGTCTTGGTTCAAATCCCAGCTGGGTCAGTACCTGGCTGGTGACCTCAGGCAGGTCACCGGTTCTCAGAGCCTCAATTTTCTCATCTATTTAACAAATAATGGAGTAAACACCCCATTTTTTGTGGGGTTGTTGTTAGAATTAAATAAATTAATATATGTAAAGCACTTAGCCTAGTTCCTAACATAGAAAAGACTCAATGCATAATGATTTACCAATAATTATGTATATTGTGATTAAGAAGTCAAATGAGATTATTTATAGCCAGTTGTCGGTAAATTGTTCAGTGCTACCTACAAGTGCAAATAATACTAAAATGTCATCAATGTTAGAAATATCACCTTGCCAGCTTTCCAGAGGGAACACAGCCAGGTATGAACCATCAGTATCACAGTCCGTCAGCATGAGACAGGACTTACTGTGGCTTCAGGGTCAGGAACGGCCTGGATCTCTAACTGGCACAGTCATTCAGAGAGTGGACGCATTGGCTCAAATTGACTCAAAGGCTAGCTCTGAAAAGTCCATACCACAGAACTGTGCCTAAGAATCACCGCCCTGAAGATCAGTCGAGCTCCAGGATGGATGACTGGAATTCAGTTTGATGTGTGTGACTACACATGAATGGAAACACTCCCACATGCAGTAGACATGCTCAGGACGCAATCAGACTCAATCACGTCATCATGACCACCATCGAATGGGCCCCACGTGCGAGCCACCACATTCATCTGTGTACATTGTGCGCACAACTTACTAAGCCCTGGTTATAAATGAGGGAAAGAGGCTCAGAAAGATCAAATCACATGACAGAACTCGAAGACAAGTAACCATGGTCCTGGGCTTCCACCCCGGCTTCTCAGATATGACCCCTGCAGGCAACCACACAGCAGACGTGTCTGCACCGGCTTTAGAATGAGGTTGTGTCATATGCTCAAGGGGAGTCAGGAGCGGGGGAAGGGAGAGGTGCTATGACAAAAGCGAGGCGCCCCATAAGGTCCTGAGCTGATGCTAACGATAAGTGCAGTAGCAGCTGTACCAGACACGTGCTCAATGCTTTATGTACATTTTCCCACTTAGTGTTTGCAGCAACCTCCTGAGACAGAGTCTTTGTGGACGCCCACTCTGTAGATGAGAAAGCCGAGGTCTGCGGGGGCTCATGGCTTACAAAAATTATTGTTTGTAATAACTGGTGGAGCTAGGATTTGAACCCAGGTGGTTTGGTTCTAGAGCTGTTCTAGCTCCCATAGCTGCGTGACAAAACTCACCGATGTATTATAAGTTAATAACTGTAGCTAAAAATTTTATTACGCTTGTGAACTTTGTGGGTCAGGAAATTGAGCAGGGCTAGGGTAGCTTGTTTCTGCTCCATGGAGTCTAGGGCCTCAGCTGGGGGTGACCCAAAGAGCTGAGAACTGGACCTGCTGGGTCAGAGGGTCCACTTCTGAGATGGCATCTTCACTCATCTAAAGAAGTGGGCGCGTCTGACTCAAAGGCTGGGCTCGGCTGTGACTGCTGATCGGAGCACCTGCATGGGGTCTCTCCGTGTCACCTGGGCTTCTTGGAGACGGCAGCTGGATTCCAAGAGGGAGCTTTCCAAGAGAATCAATGGGAAGCTGCAGGCCTTAGAAGTCACTGATATCGCTTCTCCTGTGCTTTTCCGGTCAGAGCAGTCACAAGCTGGCCCAGATTCAAGGGGATGGGACCTAACTTATCCTGGGCTCGGGGCAAATGCCGGGGATTGGGAGAACTGCAAGCCAAATGCCTGCCCTTGAGGAGCTCCCAATACAGCGCGGGGAAAACCACAGTGGAAAAAGAATTCCAGCGCAGCATGTCTTGTGCTCCTGAGGCCTCTGGGAAGTGGGCATGGAGCTCATTCTTGGAGCGTGTGGCAACTTCATTCACTGCCTAATTGCTCTGTCCCATTAGTCAGCAATGCTATATTCCTGGAGTTACTCATGACCAGGTCGAACTGCACATTCCCAAGAGTAAATTCTCCCGTGATAAGCAGGGTGTCTCCAGTTGTACGGGAAAAGCCAGCAGAGCAACTGGCCCCATAGCTTCCCAGCAAGCCACTTCCCAACCTTTGTCACAACTGGTCAGCGCAGAAACAGGAGGCAGAAAATACCACTGGCATATGAAACTCTGAGCCAGCGAGGCAGAACCCCTTTTGCAAACCGTAATTCACAAAGAGTCATGTACCAAAGTGTTCATTGCAGCTCTGTTTACAATAGCCAGGACATGGAAGCAACCTAAGTGTCCATCAACAGGTGAATGGATAAAGAAGATGTGGCACATATATACAATGGAATATTACTCGGCCATAAAAAGGAACAAAACTGAGTTATTTGTAGTGAGGTGGATGGACCTAGAGACTGTCATACCAAGTGAAGTAAGTCAGAAAGAGAAAAATAAATGATGCATGCTAACACATATATATGGAATCTAAAAAAAAAAAAAAAGTGGTTCTGATGAACCTAGAGGCAGGACAGGAATAAAGACGCAGATGTAGAGAACGGACTTGAGGACACGGGGAGGGGGAAGGGTAAGCTGGGATGAAGTGAGAGAGTGGCATGGACTTATATATTCTACCAAATGTAAAATAGATAGCTGGTGGGAAGCAGCCACATAGCACAGGGAGATCAGCTGGTGCTTTGTGACCACCTAGAGGGGTGGGATAGGGAGGGTGGGAGGGAGACGCAAGAGGGAGGAGATATGGGGATGTATGTATATGTACAGCTGATTCACTTTGTTATACAGCAGAAACTAACACAGCAATGTAAAGCAATTATACTCCAATAAAGATGTTAAAAAAAAAACAACCCTTTTTCAAGACCATGGAAATTATGTGAGGCCCTTGTGGCACTAGATGGGGTAGAGGACAGTAAACCAGCCTTTTGCCACCAAGACCATGACTGTTTGCTACCTCGCCTTGGTTTTCCGTTGTTCATTTATTCTTTCATCCCACAGGTGTTTAGGCATTTTCCTAAGCCCTGGGGATATGGTGGTGAGCGAAGCAGAGCTGTCCCTGTCCTTAGGAGCTAACAACAGTCTTGTGGTTTGTAAGATTCAGAGCACTGCATGGTGAGCTCAGGGTCTGGAGTCAGATCGCCTGGGTTTGAGTTCCTCCTCGACCACGTACTACCCGGAAGACCTCGCAGGAGTCCTTTAACTTCTTTCTTGCTGCCTCTGAGTTTGTTTCTTCATCAGTGTACTGGGGGTGCACTGGGTAACAGGATCTTCTGGGTTTAATGAGACTTAGGTTTGCAGATGTAGCTGCTGGTGGCTGTGGTGCTGGCGGCAGCTTCCTCTTCTTCGAGACTCATTGTAAGCTCCTCCGGGGCAGGGACTGTCTTCTGCTCCTCCTGTGTTGTCTCTTAGGGTCCTCTTTGAGCTGCCCTTGGCACTGGCACGCTATAAATACCTCCTGAGTCATTAGGGCCAAACCTTAAATTTTGCTGTGACTCCGAAGGTCATTTTGAATAGTCATGGCTAGAGCATATTTAGCAAAACTTCGAATCTTTCCAGAAAAGAAAAAAAAAAAGCCCATTTGAAACCTCTGCAGGGTGGCTTGGTGAGACATTCCTGAATTTGAATTAAAGCCTTTCTCCCGTGTTTTAGCCTCTCACCTGGGTAAGTTGTTGAATCTCTCTAAGCCTTGGTTTCCCTGTTGGTAGTAAGGGGACTGGCCTGTTTGGGAGGCTGTCGGGATGGGAAATGATGCCTGGAAAGCAGACTTGAGGTTGGGCGCACAGCTGGTTTTGATAAATGCAGGTTGCTGTTCTAGACCTAATACTTCCAGCAGTCCAGAGTTTTGGACGTCGGAGTAGGGGAGTTTGTGCAAAGGGAGACCCCAGCTCTGAGGGGCGCCAGGATGATAACAAAGCACTGTTCGGAGGTTCACTTCTTAGAGCGCCATCCATCACAACCTTGCTCTTCCCAAAAACCTCCTTTCATCCCCCTGCACTCAGGAGGGCAGGTCGGAAGGATTGCAAATATAAAAGCAATTTTAGAACATTAAAAAAATTAATTGGCATTTATCGAGCACCTACTAACTTCCAGAATCTTCTTTAAGAATTTTACACGGATTCTTTCATTTAAGTCTCATAACAACCCTGCAAGGTAGGTCCTGCTATCACCCCCATCTACAGATGAGGAAACTGAGGCACAGAATGGTGAAGAGATTTGTCAGAGGTCGTTCAGGGACTACGTGGGGAGCTGGAATTCAAACCTAGACATTCTTCTCCAAAGTTACTCCTGATCCATTGTTGGTGACTCCAGCAGTGGTTCATAAGCTCTTCTGTTGAGGGGTCCAGGTCTCCCTAGGACTCTGATGGAAGCGACGGCCCCTTCCCCAGCACAGGGCACGGATGTGCCTGGAGCACCTTCCCCAAAGCTGTGTTCTTTCCAAAAGTGAGACTCTGAGACACAGCCAAAAGCAGTGGGCACGTTTACACCCCCACCCCATCTTTTACCCCCAGGGTAGAATCTGGCATAACTTAAAAGAAGATACATGCACAGAAGTGGATACAATTTCAAGGGAATCCCCTCCTCCCAATCATATGCACACAGACAAGAATTCCAGTTAAGAGTCAGAAAACTATTTGCTAATAGAGACAGTTAGGGGTCCTATTTAACGCTGAGCTATAACTCTGAAATTAGCATACCACTTATTTGCATACGACCTACTTGAAAATCATTTGCTTTCTTTAAGTCATTAGTAAACATTCCCCCGGAAGTTACTGTTTCTGATCAGGAGGCCCTTTATTATCACGTGGGTCCCCCAGCCCAGTCTGCTTTAGGGAAAAGGGCAGCCGGCGAGTTGGGTGCAGGCTTTTTACGTCTGTAGATGCTTTCTTTCGTGCCCACACAAACCTGATTAGGGAGATGTTATTTTTCCCATTTCCCAGATGAAGAAACTGAGCCTGAAAGAGATAATATCACTCTCCCAGGACTTCGCAGCCTGTGAATAACAAAGTCCAAAGAGCCTCTAACACCACAACATTCCTTCGTAATGTGTCACTGAATTAAAGAATAAAATTAGCATTTAATACTGTGTGTGTGACAGAAGTATGGTCTGTTTGGCTTTGCTTTGGAAAAAAAAAAAAATATATATATATACATATACATATATACATATATATATATATATATGTATATATATACTGTCAAGTTCTCCAAATCGGGGACCATTGTTGCTGGAGTCATAGAAGCCCAGAGCTGAGTGCATTTTTGAAGGTCATTCAGAGCAGGGCTTCTCAGCTTGCTGTGCATGACCATCATGTGAGGCTCTTGTGAAAATACAAAATTCTCGATTCACTAGCTCTGGAGTGGGGCCAGAGAGTCTACATATCTAGCAAGTTGCAAGTAAGGCCGAGGCTGCTTTTCCAGAGATCACACTGTGCGTAGCGAGAGGCTAGACCCTCCTCTGGCCTTTCCCTAAACAGCGTTTCACAACTGAGCAGGAAGTGTTGGTATCCAAGAGCTTCCAAAGGAGAAGTGTGTTGCCCAAAGGGAGCATTGGTGGTGGAAAAGGTCCGCCGACGGGGTTGGGGCAGAGTGGACCCGGAGACCCAGCTGCATTTAACATGCAGCATGAAGCTGCGCTCACCCAGGGAGTCCGCCAGGGAGGGGAGAGCATTACTGTCCGTGTGAAAGTGCCGGGAGGGAGCTATTATCTCTCAGTATCGAGTCTTCTCCGAAAAACATTGTAATAAGACATCAAGAATCAACAAAAATAACATTACCTCCAAGTTCTCCTTCATTAACCAGGAAATGAGAAGATAATCACCGCTTTCCAGCTTGTGTTAGCCCGGGAGTCCAGCCTGGGGGACGGCGGAGGGGCGCCCCCTCCTGTTCTCCCATTGCCCACCTCTCCCAGCCACGCTGGCTTCCTTCCAGGGTCTCCGAAGCTCCCAGCACCTTCTGCCTTCAGGGCTTTGCACCTGCTGAGCTCATTGCCGGGAACGTTTTTCCCCCTTCTCTCCATCTGGTCGACTCCTACCATTATCTGGGGTCCCCCTTAAATGTCCCCACTTTCCTAGAGAAGTATTCTGATTCCCCCAATCTGTCAGGTCCCCCAAAGACTATTTTCCTTCAGCGCATTCATCAAAATGGTAACCTGGCTTCTACCTACTAGATGGCCGGAGCACGTCCCCCAGTCATGACAATGAAGTCTCCACTTTCCAAATGCCCTCTAGGGGGGCAAAATCGCCCTCAGGTGAGAATCACTGGTAATAAGGTCAGCCCTCCGTATCTGTAGCTTCAGCATCCACAGATCCAAGCAACAGAGGATCGAAAATACTCAGGAAAAAAATTTCCAGGAAGTTCCAAAAAGCAAAGCTTGAATTTGCCGTGTGCTGGTGACTATTTCCATAGCGTTAACCTTGTATTAGGTATTATAAGTAATCTAGAGATGAGTTACAGATGAGTTGGTCATATGTAAATACTATTCCATTTCATATGAGGGACTTGAATATCTGTGGATTTTGGTATCCTCGGGGGTACTGGAACCAGTCCCTCTGAAATCCTGAGGGACAACTACACACACACACACACACACACACACACAAGCATAATATGTTTAAGTGTATATATATGTATGTACACACGCATATATATACACACATAAATATATATAGGTTTAAGTGTACGTATATGTATGTATATTTAGCCATATATATGTCTACTTAAACATATGTGTCTGAGTTTACTTGTTTATTATAAGCTCCACGAGGGCAGGGTCTTTGTTTCGTTCACTGCTATGTTTCCAACACTTAGAACAATACCTGGATCCTAGGAGGTGCCCGGAAATACTTGTTAAATGAATGAATAAATGAACCACCACTCCCACCACTCCCAGTGTGATTGTGAGGATTAGATGAGATTATTTATGTGGTGCAATTAGCACTTGACGTAAATGATCAATAAACGCTATTTCTCCTTTCCTCCTCTCTTTTCCCACTTTCTCACCCCTTCCCCTACTTGCCAAGGACCTCTTTTTATTATTTTACTCCTCATGAACCCCATGATTTGAAAGATTTTTCTCCTAAACGGATGAAATAATAATTCTTTTTCCCCCACGTCATGAGGCACAGACACGGTTAACCATGCAACAGCCTCCCCGTGAAGAACCTGAGGTTCCTTTCAGTAGGAGCGCCATGATCCCAGTTGTAAATGGGCCACCACTGCAACCCCAGAAGTTCTTATGTTATCAACAGCCAGTCAGGCCTCTGATTAGTATCAGCAAAAGCTAGTTACCACTGAGCAGATGAAAGTCCAGCCCTAAACAAAGAAACTTGACATTTTGGGTTTGTCCATTATCAGGAACAAAATAATAATTTGGTTATCAGGGTTATCAGGAACAAAATAATAATAATTTCTGGGTTATCAGGAACAGAATAATAATTTCCATTAGCAGTTTTTTACATTTTTGAAAAACCTCACAGCCCTTCCCTGCAGTTCCCCTCCCCCCAGGCTACCATGAGGAACCCCAGTTTGGGAACCGCCAGCCGCACCGTGCCATTTCTCAGGCTGTGGAGCCCAGAGGAGGCATTCTTCAGGATGCATCTACTTGAGCACTTTCTTTTCCTGTTCCCAGTAATGAGCTTTCAGGCCTAATTAGAATGAAATGTGTTATTTCCCTTCCTTCTTTGTCTCCATAATGATCTTTATCATTAGGATGGATTCGTTTCCCGTGCCCGGCTCTCTCTCTCTCTCCCATTATGGTTTCATCGTGGTATGTGTATGTGCATGTGTGAGTCTGCTCGCCCTGTGGATGGGAATAGTTAAGGGGACCTCCACAGCACTGGGAATAAAGAAACAAGAGAAAGAAACATGAAGAAAAGTGGCAAGGACTAAAAATGGCACCAAATGAGCCTCTTTCCTGACAGCGTCTCTGGATGATAATTGAGGACGGGGAAGTACAACACAGCCCCATTTGTCCTTCCTCATTGCCGTTGCTTTAATGAGAAAGGGAAATGAACCCATCGGGGACATTCCTGTCATCTTCCAGCACTGACAGCACCATTGTGAGGTCCTGGGTGAGCTCACCTCGCCTGAGCTGCACTGTATGGGCTCCAGGCACAGAGGCCTCAGCCCAGATTTGCTTCTCCCCTCTCTGCTGGCTGAGTCTGTTTGCTTGAGCACATCCTCCCCTCCCCTGCTCAGACCTTTTCTTCCGACGTGTCAGCTGGCCTTTCCAGTACCTGGACTCCAAGGCTGGAGAGTCTCTGCGTGGCCCTCACTCCCTCCTCACTTGTGCGCCCTCTGTGCACAAGTCACTTCAAAGACCAGGAAGGGGAGAGGGAGGAAGGGGCCCCAGAAGTCAGGTAGGAGGTGCCAATCATTCCCCCAATGCTAATTATCTTCGAAGCACTTTCTAGTTATTAATGAATGAATTACTCTCAATACACACACTGCACGGGGGTGATATTAACCCTGTTTAACCTGTTAAATATGGCTTTACGCATTACTGGTTAATTCAGTCTTGTAGGAAAATGGCCATTCCCCCTGCCCACTCCACTGGGAATCACTGTGTTGTGGTGGAAAGAGCATGATGTATCAGGATAGATCAGTCATGCTGCAGTAACAAATGATCCCCAAATCTCACTAGCTATCAACAAGGGTTTATTTCTCAGGCTCGTGCCCAGTGCAGCTCAGCGGTGGCTCTGTTCTGTGTCGTCTTCACTCCAGGACCCAGGCTGATGGAACAGCCTCCGTCTAAGACATTGGTGAGGAAAAGAGAACAAGGCAAATCATGCGCTGACTCTAAAAGCTTCTGCTTGGAGGTGACACACATCAATTCTGTTCACATTTCATTAACCAGAGAAAGTTGCAAAGCCAAATCTGCCATCATTAGGAGGAAAGTATAATCCTCCCCCAGGAGGAGCAATAAATATTTCAGTCTGCCATGATGGGCTTGTAGTTTATAATTACAAAAGCAAACAAGCAAACCAAAAAATTTAGAAATGACATATTTACTTAATAGAATAATAGAAAGCAGTGAAATGGCTACAGACAACCACGTGGGAATGTAATGTTGAGTGAAAAAAAAGCAAGTCACAAAAGACTGTATATTGTGGTATTTTTTTTTTAGCTCAAAAAAAGTGGAACTGAACAATACGCTGTTAAGAGTACATATTGATTAAGATTTTTTTTTAATATTTATTTATTTGGCTGCACCGGGTCTTAGTTGCAGCACGTGGGATCTTTAGTTGCAGCACGTGGGATCTGTAGTTGCAGCACACGGGATCTTTTTCAGTTGCAGCGTGCGGGATCTCTTTAGTTGCGGCATACGAGCTCTTAGTTGCAGCATGTGGGATCTAGTTCCCTGACCCGGGGCCCCTGCATTGGGAGCACGCGATCCTAACCATTGTGCCACCATGGAAGTCCCTAAAGATATTTTTAAAAGAAGGGATTGATAAAACCCAAAACCTCTGATAGCAGCACCCTCTGATGGAGGAGGCAAGTGTTTAAAACAAGGGAGAGGCAAATAGGTAACATCTAATTATATGCGTTCACAGCTGTTTATTTCATTATTGCAGTTCATAACTTACATGTGTATTACATATAGTTTTTTCCATTTTTTTCTTGTGGTCAAATACACATAACATAAAATTAACCATTTTTAAGTATACAGTTCAGTGGTATAAAGTACATTCATATTTGTATGCAACCATCCATCTCCAGAACTCTTTTCATCTTGCAAAATGGAAACTCTACCCTTTAAGCACTAACTCCCCATTTCCCCCTTGCCCTGCCCCTGGCCACCACCTAAATATATTATTGTCTACATATCAACATAAGAATTTATTTTGAAAGAAAGAACATGGGCTTTGGAAACAGACGGAGTTGGGTTCAAATCCCAGCTCTAGTATTTTCTAACCTCAGGACCTTGGGGTCCGCCTAATCCCATCTACTAAATGTGAGTGATAAGAGCTCACTCCCAGGGTGGCTACAAGGATTATAGATGACATATAGAGAACATTTAGCATAACGCTAGACATACAGTCAATGCTTTAAAAAAGGGAGAAGATATTATATTAAGTGGTAGTTAAATGTTGAATATAGAATTGACCTGAGGCCATGCCCTTTCACAGCACTTAAATGAGCAAAGGTTGGGTTGGCCGTGTCCCCTGGGAGTGGAAGAGCACGATAGAGGTACTGCCTGCAGGCACAGAGCCCTGGGGGCTAGAACAGACACTAGCAGGGTAGCCTCAGAGGGTCTCCAGCTCATGGTGGAGGGAAGTTGTGCCTCCGTGGGAAAGTGGGACCAGAGTGATATATAAGAAGAATCCTGGTGTCCAAAGCAAGCAGAGGGGGCCAGACTGGGGAACAAGGAGTGGGCTGGGTTAGGGAAGCCAGGTCAGGACCAAGGCAGAAAACGATACAAAAGTGTTGCTAGGGACGGTTTAAAGGAGCCAGTGTGGTCACCAATCTGTTAGGATAATAGAATCATGCCAGATCTTTTAGTGAACCACCCTCTGGCAGGAGAATCCCCAAAGAGTAGATTGTGTCCCTGGCCCGCCCGATCATCACCGCCCTCCCCAGAGGTCACATGCAGATAATTCCCACCCACGCGGTGGCTTCCTGGCTCTCTCTGCCTGAGCACATCCTATGGCCCCAGAGCATGCTTGACCTGCCCACCAGGAGCAGGCCTAGAAGTGCAACAGGAACAGACAGGAAACGCACCTGGAACAGGACCGGACATTCACCTGCAGCAGGCCCAGAAGTTCCAGGGAGTTAAAGCCACAGGAGCCACGTCAGGCCATGGGTTCCAGGAGTTGGAGAATAAAGACCCCAGCTTCGGTGGGAATGTGAATTGGTATAGCCACTATGGAGAACAGTATGGAGGTTCCTTAAAAAACTACAAATAGAACTACCGTATGACCCAGCAATCCCACTACTGGGCATATACCCTGAGAAAACCATAATTCAAAAAGAGTCATGTACCAAAATGTTCATTGCAGCTCTATTTACAATAGCCAGGACATGGAAGCAACCTAAGTGTCCATCATCGGATGAATGGATAAAGAAGATGTGGCACATATATACAATGGAATATTACTCAGCCATAAAAAGAAATGAAATTGAGCTATTTGGGTGCACCTAGAGTCTGTCATACAGAGTGAAGTAAGTCAGAAAGAGAAAGACAAATACCGTATGCTAACATATATATATGGAATTTAAGGGGAAAAAAATGTCATGAAGAACCTAGGGGTAAGACGGGAATAAAGACACAGACCTACTAGAGAACGGACTTGAGGATATGGGGAGGGGGAAGGGTAGCTGTGACAAAGCGAGAGAGAGGCATGGACATATATACGCTACCAAACGTAAGGTAGATAGCTAGTGGGAAGCAGCCGCATGGCACAGGGAGATCAGCTCGGTGCTCTGTGACCACCTAGAGTGGTGGGAGGGAGGGAGATGCAAGAGGTAAGAGATATGGGAACATATGTATATGTATAACTGACTCACTTTGTTATAAAGCAGAAACTAACACACCATTGTAAAGCAATTATACTCTAATAAAGATGTAAAAAAAAAAAAAAAAAGACCCCAGCTTCTTCACCCGTCCATGGAGACAGTCCTGGGTGTGTTCCACACAGTGTCTCAGAGGCTCACAGAGGATTGACCCCCGCTGTCCCTGCATTAACCCAGTCATCAGCCTGCCCTCCCTGTCTCCCTTCCCTGCTCCTTCACTTGCTTCCTGGGACCAAATCCCTAATAAACTCCCTGCACCCACGTCCTTGTCTCCGGGTCTGCTTTGTGGGGGGAACGCAAGCTGAGAAGGCTTCTGGGCCTGGTGCTGGTCCAGAGTGACTTAACACTCACTGTCCCCCAGGACAGAATTCCCAGAGAGGGAGGGGCGTGTAGCTCTAATTCTGGAGGAGTCTGCACACTCACCGCCCCCCAGCGCTCCAGCCCATGGGCCAAATCCAACCCCTTCTCTCCTGAATGTTCAGCCCACCAACCAAGAATGGCTTTTAGATTTTTAAACAGTTGGGGAAAAAAAATCAAAAGAAGGATAATATTCCATAAGCGAAATTTATGTGGAATTCAAACTTCAGTGTCCGTAAATAAAGTTTATTGGGACATAACCACACCCGTTCATTTATGTACTGTCTAAGTCTGCTTTGGCCCTGCAGTGGCAGAGATTACCCGTCTCTGGTTGGGACATAGACTGTATGACCTGCAAAGCCCTAAATATTAAAGAGTTTGTCGATCTCTGTCTTAACATGACAAGATGCAGCGACCATCAGACTACAGCCGGTAGTAACATCAGTGAAAAGTACCTACAATGAAAACCAAACCCTAGAGGCAGAATCCAGTGTGAAAAGGCTCAGGAATCTTGCCATGAGAACCACTCGGGGGCTTCTCAGAACTTGCCAATCACCTTTCCTTTTCCAATTCGGCAAGTTTGGGTTTGGGCCAAGCTCGGTCAGCTGGAATGCTCCACTGTGGAAACAGGCTGATCTGGGCAACTGAAATTTCTCTTTAATGGAAGATTGAGCAAAAAGTCCTTTCTGCATCACCCCCAAGGAAAAGATCTTTCAGTTGTGTGCAAAGCCCATTTTCCTGATGGAGAAGTCTGTCTTCCAAATGTTGAAGCTCTCCGTTGCCCAAGGATGGCACTTCCCCACTGGTGGATCATTGTGCCTCGGAAAGTGAAGATAATGAAACTGAATATGCCAAACCCATGACGTCTAAAAGGTGAAATGTTTTTTCCTTTTTTTTTTTCTCCCATTCATGATCCAAACATGATCCCTTCCATGGAAAACATCCTCTCTTCCTCACTTGCCCTGAGTTACCCCCTTGGCTATAACCCAGATCCCACACCATCAATGATCCAAAAGTTAGACTTTGTCAGGACTTCCCTGGAGGTCCAGTGGTTAAGAATTTGCGCTTCCACTGCAGGGGTCACAGGTTCGATCCCTGGTCGGGGAACAAAGATCCCGCGTGCCACGTGGCACGGCCAAAAAAGAGAGAGAAGGCATAAATAAACAACATCAAAAAATTAAAAAGAGTTAGACTTCGTTAAGTATCAGGTAAAACTATAAAGACACACACAAAGTAAAGCACAAATTGCAGCCAAACACCTAAATCCTCAGCACCTATAAAAGCTGAAATTTTTAAAATTCTTGTTATCAAATTGAATTTTTTTCTTTCACTGTGTCTGCCTTCTAAAGATACAGGGAAGGGTATTTTTAAAGGCATCCTGGAGGTCAGGATTCTGTGAATCAGACTTATCTTGGGGGCTTTTCCAGTAGATAGACTTCCAGATCCCACAGCAGATCCACTGATCTGCTTCCTAGTGCTTGAGTTTGACACTCCCCCCCTTCCCCACCTCCTGCCTTTGGCCTCTGGGTTCCTTCTAAAGGGTCTGTGAGCCGTGCAGACATCCAGCAGTAAATGCCCTCTCAAGGCAGCAAGCAGAGCCCAGCCGGAGGGTGGTGGCCCTGCTGTCATTTATGCCGTCATTCCAGCCTAAATGGAGTCTCAAGGTCTCCAGGAAGCCCAGCCCAGCACCTGCCACAAACGCTAAATTCTCCCAGAGCTCCAGGGAGAAAACACTCCTGGCAAATAGAGTTCAGTTGCCCGCAGCTTGCCTCTGGGCCATCTCTGATGCCTCGGTATCCGGATGCCCTCTCTTCACCCTCAGTATGGGAAGGGGGGCATCTGTCTTTTACAGGCAGCTGCCTCTCTCTCTTTCGCTCTTTGTATCCTACAATCCCTGGATTGTTTGAAGCCTAGTTTCCCCAAGACATCCTCAGCATCCTACCCTCCCCTGACAGCCCACAGGAGCCTACCCTGCAGACGTTCCCTACAGGGGCTGCAAGAGCCAGAGTGAAAGGGCAGGCGCTGGAAGGTGGCAGGGAAACCCCAGCTTGTGTCTCCAAAGTAGGCTTCGGAATTACCTTCTGTCTCTGCGTCAGCGCCCACCGTCCCTGTCCACGCTGAGCGTCGTCCTCAGATGCGGGCAGATAAGCCCACGAAGCTCCGCCATTGGGCAGTGAGGGCCTTCTGCAGCCCCAGCCATCTGATGGCCAGGCCCAGGCCGAATCATTTGACTCGTCTTGTATCCCCAGCACCCAAACAGAACGTTTCTGGAAGGAAGAAAGGGAGGGAGGGAGATAGAAGGAAGGAAGGATTGTGCATCCTTTCCACAAATATGTATGAGCATGTACTGTGTGCCAGACACAATTCTAGGTGCTAGGATATAATGATGAACAGAATTAGACCTGCACCCTACCTCATAAGGCTGGCAGTCTACAGGAGGACACCGCAATAAGCAAATAATAATTTAAAATACAGAGAAAAATGGCCCTGATGACAAGAGCTACACGGGAGAAGTAGAGGCCCTTGGAGCTGGTAGAGGGATATATTGGGGGCTTCCCTTTGGAAACAAAGCCCTCGTTGAGCGCTGAAGGATGGAAGGGGAAATCACTGAGGAAGACCCTCACCCGCCCTTCCCCTCACTTTAACCCTAACGTTAACTGGTTGCCCCGCTCCTTTCCATCTGGTGGTCAGAGCCACCCACCTCCTCTTTCCCCGCAGAGACAGCAGTGGCTGAGAAAGTACAGAATCGAAAAACTCTTTCTGGCTGTACTGTGTCTGGAGCTTTTTATGACGCTCGGCCTAAGACCCCAGTACCTGGAAACCAGAGAGGGCAAGAGCTCAAAGGGGGCAGGACTGATCTGTCCTGTTTAAGTCTGTGTGGAAGTTACAAGAGTTGTTTGCAAAGTCCCTTTCACAAAGGAGGCCTCCTCTGAATGTAAAAGCTTCACCCCAGCTTAGGAACAGACAGCCTTGCTTACTGAGGTGTCTCAAAAGTTGTGCCAATGACAAGCTCATTTTTAGCTGAAAAGATGGCACAGCTGAAATATTGGTGGGGCAGTCAGAGCCCGGCTCAAGACCCAGCTACAAAGGGAGGTGCTAAATAGTTGATGAAGAGTATAATTGATCAGGTATTAAAGCCCTCTCGCTGCAGGCTTCAAGCTAACTCTTCCGCACGTACACACACGTCTCTAACCCACCAGAGCCCAGGGTGCTGCCGCTCAAAGCATCAGCAGGGCACGAATCCAATTGTAAACTCGCCGCCTCTCGTCACCCGCTCTCTCCCGCTGCATCATCCCTCTGTTGCTTTTGCCGCTGGTCCCTCTTCTTAGGAATCCTTTCTCCTTGAGCACCTGGCCCGCTCCTGCTCCCTGACTTGCCTCTTACCAACTGTGCAACTCCAGGATACTTTCTTAATCTCTTTGTGCCTCAGTTTGCTCATCCGGAAAATGGGGAAGTTGTAATAGCCGCATCTGTTTAGGGTCACTGGGAAGACTGGACATGTTAGTGATGTCAAGGGCGTAGACCTTTGCATGGCACCTTCATACTTGCTCTGTAGATGTTAGCCATTGAATTTATGCATCCTTCCTAACTCACCTCAAGCATCATCTCCTGGAGCCTTCTTGTCCGCCCAGTCTGAGGTCGGTGTCCCACTGCAGCCTGTGTTTACGTGATTGCACTGTCACTCCACTGCTGGTTTGTGGGCCTCGGTAGATTAAGCTTCTTCAAGACTGGGATGGCATCATCCAGCTCTGTATTCCCCGTGGCTGGAGTTGGGTACACAGTAGGTGCCGAATGAATGAATGAATAATTGAGTGACTGAATCTCCACATGCATTTCTTCAGGTTCTGAGATCCTTTGATGACACACAGATGATGGGGAGGTCAACTCAGAATATTCCACATCTTTTACTTGGGCTGAAGAATGCAGCCCTCTGGCCCTGCTGGGGGCGAAGTAGGTTTATCTGGCTAGCTTCCGACTCAACTGCTCCAGAGACTGCCCTCTGCCCCAGGGTGCTCTATCCATTAGGAACAGTAGGCGGAGTCTAGGCCCCACGGATGGCCGTGATGCAGCCTGCCCATCGTCACTCGAGGCTGAGTTTTGGAAAGTGAGTCTCGTTCCAGCTCCCCACCTTCCAGGGTAGGGCGTCTGTAACTGGGGCCTCCTGCCTTTTGCCATTTTTGCTCACCCTACCCCACTGGGGGCCTCTCCCCCCTCCTCCATGCCTCTCGCTCCCTATACCAGGATGCAGCCACAGGGCTGTCTTTGGATTTTTCCAGCATTGGTCTCCCCCACCATCCCCGACTTTCCGCCGCTATGCCTTACACGCGGGGTACATGCTCCAGGCTCTGGCAACTCTGCCAGACGGGAAGTGCAGACCACCCTTGATTAGTATAAGCAGCGTGCTTTCCTTGGCTGGGTCTAGAGCTGCTGCAGCCTAGTTAGCAAAGCCGCCAGATCAGCAGGGCCTCTCATTAACACTGATCCGATCTGTGTCTCAGCTGCTGAAGCCCTCACAGTCTATCCCTCAGCAACGTTCCCCCAGGATCGCCAGGGCTCAGTGGGTCGGGGAGGGAGTGACAGCCAAGAAGGGCCATGCCGTGCCCTGTCGTCTGCTGATATATAACCTAGCCGGGGGCTCAGCTTCCTGGAGGGCAGGGCTGGGGCTGGGCGGGGGTTATGGGCGGTGGGCTCTGAAAGTTCAACGCAGGCCTCGGGTCCCTCCGCCCTTCCGTCATGCAGTGACCCTGTGCTGAGGTGCTGCCAAAGATGCTATGCAGGCCATGACGTTCAGTATTAGAAAGCTCCAACCCTTTCTCCAAGCCACCCTGCTCCATGGTCTGGACCACTGCCACAGCCCCCCTCACTGGTCAGCCCTGGGAGTGTAGTTAGGTCAGCTGAGAGCACCTGAGGCCGGAGAATGAGAGCCAGTGAAGGGGGAAGTGAGGGGCAGCTGCTTTGGTTTAGGTAATCAGAAGGGCTTCTGGGAGGAGGTGACATTTTAGCTGAGACTTGAATGACAAGAAGAAGTTAGCCAGGCAACTATCGGGAGGAGAGGAGTTCCGGGACAAGGGACAGTGAGCACAAACAGGAAAGAAGGTGGCTTCTTTAAAGAAGAGGAGGGAGGCCAGTGTGCAAGGAGCTGAGGAGGGGCGTGAGGAGGGCTGGGTGATAAGATAAGAAGGAGGGACTAGTCGGGTGAACGAATGAATGAGTGAATGCTGTCAGAATTGAAAGCAGTGAGCGACCACTGGGAACCAGGGTAGTCAAAGAAGCTTTCCGGAAGACACGAGGCTTCCTTCTGCTCCCCTGTCATAGATCAGATTTTGTGCAGGGAGAGAGAAGAGGGAGACCATGGAGGGTGGCAGGTGAGATTCAGACAGGTGCAGCAGTGCTCGTGCATGATGGAACCCCCAGCTGTTTTATGACAAGTCCCCGTGAGGGAGCCAGGCGCCAAATAATACCTGAACTTCTGACTGTCACAACAGCCCTGCAGTGGGGTACGGTAGTTACCCCCATTGTACAGTCAGCAGACTGAGGCACAGAGAGGTTACATCGGTTAACTGAGGCACACTCTTTGTAAATGATGGAGCCAGGCATTGGGCCCATACATGCTCCTAATTATTCCTGAGTGAGAGTGTGCCTTTGCACTTGGTTAGGGAGTCAAGGGGCCTGCTGTGCTACATGACGGACAGTCCAAGTCCCTGCCAAAAGCCGTGTATTTATTTGTCCCTGGGAAAAACCTGTTTCTGGGCACTAAGGAGATTTGATCCACAGGACCCACTGGCTGGGGGCCTCTGAGTGCCTCTCCAGATTGCTGAGTATCTCTCTACAGTAAACGTCTGTCACTCCTGTGCGCCACACATCATGCAAACCTCTTTCCTACACTTGGAGAAGCTCCGATTGATTTAAGGCAGAGCCTGCTTCCCTCAATCAAGTTGAAAATGCCAGCTACTTGTTTTCCCAGCATCTCTTGCGGCTAAGGAATGGATACGTGACCCAGTTTCCAATTAGAGGCAAACATCTCACCCTAAAACTGGAAGTCAGTGACCCAAAGAAGAGGCAAGTCGTGCAAATTCGGATTCAGCTTCCAGAGATTGTGGTGGTAGCACCTGTCGGCCCATCGTCAGTGGTGGCCGCAGGCAAGATAGAGTTTCTGTGCCCAACAGTGTGGACTGGTCATAGGACTAGTTCAGTGGTTTGATTTGGGGCATTAATTTTGATTTCAACCCTCCAAGCTGGACTCTCCCATCCTCCAGGAGCTGTGCAACCTGGCCAGACAGACGTGCCTTTTCTACTTAAATTACCTAGAATTGATTTCTGTTGCTTGCACCCAACAGCTCTAATCAGCACACTGTCATTAGGCCTCCTCAGGTCATTAGAGAAGGGAACTCTGGCAGGGGCGGGCTGGGGGTGGGGAACTTGGGATGTACCAAGCAGATCCAGGGACAGCCTGAAAACTCCCAGAGGAGGGACAGGGACCTGTCACTTCTGGGGCTAAGAGAGGGACTTGGGCAGACACTCCTGAGTATCTGAGACTACCCAGCTACCTGCAGCCCCACTCCATGGCATTTCCTTGTGAACTGGATTCTAGGCAGAGAAAGGCAAGAACCTAACTTTCTTGAAAGCTACATCATGTAGGGGAGAAAGAGAGGCTTGGGATACAAAGAGACCTGGGTTTGGATTCTGGCTTTGCCATCCACTAGCACTCACTTAACCTCCTGAGCCTCCATTTCTTCATATGTGGAACAGGGTATAGCAGTTGAAGTGCTGTCACCTATAAGTACTCAACACCCAACTCCAGCTGGCATAAAAAATAAAGATGTTCATTAGCGTCGTTGACAGGGCACCTGAAGATGTAGTTTGACTTGATCTGTGGCTCTGTCTCCTTTCCTGGTGATCCTCTCGGCTCTGCCCTCCCCTGGGCATCAGCTCCCCCCTCAGGCTGGAGGTGAGACAGCTGCTGAAGTTCTGACATCACATCTGGTCACGATAACATCAGAGAAAGAAAGGTGTTCCTGTAAGCCAGACAGTCAGGAAGAGCTTGCCCAGCAGTTTATAGCAAACATTCCACCCATCTCATTGGTCCAAAGTAGGTCACATGCCCATTCTCCAACCAATAGCTGTCACCAAGGGAATGCCACATGCTGATAGGCTTAGGCCTGAACACCTGAACCAATCACTGGCAAGTGCTATGAGATGATTACCATTGGCTTAAAACATCAGTTCTCAGACTTTTGTCCAGAACCTTGGTGGTTACATTTTCAAAAGTCAGAGAGGACTCCAACAAGCTTCTGTTCGTGTGGACTATATTTATTGATGTTTACCATTTTAGAAATTAAAACTGAAAACGATTAAATATTTATTCGTTTTTAAAATAACAATAAACCTATTATACATGTTAATATAAATAACATATTTTATGAATAAGAACTATACTTTCCAAAGCCAAAAGAAGTTAGTGAAAAGAGCAGCATTATTTTCTACTTCTGCAAATCTCTTTAAAATCTGGCTCCACAGAAGACAGCAGGATTCTCATACCTGTTTCTGCACTCAGGCTGTTGCAATATGTTATTTTGGTTGTACTTTATGAAGAAGATTCAACCTCATGCAGATACGTGCTTGGGAAGGGGAGGTCCTCACAGACCTCCTAGATGGGTCTCAGGAAAGCCAGCTGTCCTGAGAACACACCTTGACAACCGCTTGCTTAAGCTAAGCAAGACTCACGGAGATAATGATCGCCCTTATTTCATAGGGTTGCTGAGAGAGAACTAAGGGAGATTATGTATGTAAATCGCTTAACACAGGGTTCAATAAATGGTGTCTGGGAGAGAGGAAAGACCTCAGGTGAACACAGGTAAAAGCGATAATCCATTACCCAGATGAACTGGCTTCTCCCTTCCTTTCCCCAGGGTCCCTCCGCCCACACACATCCCATTATGCCAATCTTGCTACATCTCTGTAAGCAGACATACCACAGTAATTGCCACGGAAAGGAAAATGGGGGCGTTGCTCAACAGAGGGGAAGATCAAACCAAGCTGTCCAATCAAGCACCTGAGTTTCCCTGATCAGAATGAAACGCAGAAGCCAGAGCTGACACTAACTGGGGATCAGGGTGAGCCTCAGATTTGCTGATGGCCCCTCACAAAGGCAGAATGGGGGCCCTTTCTCAGGAGTGGCTGTGCAGTTAGTGCAAGATACGGTCCAGGGTCCAGAGGCCAAAGCAAAGCATCCGAGGTCAGCACCCGGTCAGCAGGTTGGGGTCGGAAGCTGAGAACTGGACAGCATCAGGAAGTCAAAGCAGGACAAGAGAGAGCAGAGGGGGCCTTGGTGACTTGGCAGGAGGAGCAAGAGATTTCAGGCCAAAGGCAGAACCTCTGGCTTGCAGGGAACAGCTGCGGCCCGCGGGTGTGCGCGAACACACACACACACACACACACACACACACACACACACACACACACAC
>NW_021703774.1:169661903-169765974 GCF_005190385.1 Monodon monoceros | reverse complement strand
CACACACACACACACACACACACACACACACACACACACACACACACGGGTGCGGGGCTGGGCAGAAAGCTTGTACCGATTTAATGTCCTTTTCAGAGGAGACAGCAATGGTGTGATAGGCTGGCCACATGGCACAGCTTTCAGAACGATCTCAACTTCAAAAGACACGAAGAGGGGGCATCCCTGGTGGCGCAGTGGTTGAGAGTCCGCCTGCCGATGCAGGGGACACGGGTTCGTGCCCCGGTCCGGGAAGGTCCCACATGCCGCGGAGCGGCTGGGCCCGTGAGCCATGGCCGCTGAGCCTGCGCATCCGGAGCCTGTGCTCCGCAACGGGAGAGGCCACAGCAGTGAGAGGCCCGCGTACCGCAAAAAAAAAAAAAAAAAAAATACAGCAAGAGGGTAGGAACTTGCATCCCCAGCCTCTAGTACATGGCACGTAGCGGCCACTCCGTAACTATTGGTTGGATGGAAGACCCTGTATCCTTGGCCCTAAAAACCAACATGTCCCAGAACTTGCAATGCTTCAGCATCTGATTGCATCTCCCAGACTGCCCCTTGCTCCCAAGAGTGGCATCAAAGCTTTTAGCTGACAATGCATTTGGATTTGGGGCTCAGAACCTGCTCCCCCCACAGACAGTGGAAGGAACTGTGCTCTGGAGATCAGGAGACACGGGTTCCAGCCTTAGCTCTATACTAGGTCACTGTGTCATTTAGGGTTTGTCGCCTTCCCTCTTGGTGACTCAGGTCTCCCATCTGTGGGTGGCTAAAATCATCAGAGGGGGCATCTAAGAGTGGATGCTGAATGAGGGGCTTGGGGACCCAGCAACAAGGAACACAGAATGTTCTACTAGGTCAGGTTCCCAGGTGGGATCAGGAAGGCAAGTTGCCAGCCAAGGGTCAAGGCACCTGGGACCTTTGGGCTGTGGCCACGTCTGGCGATGTGTCCCCTCTCAGCCCTAGTGATCCTTTTATAGAACCCCTTTACCCTGGTGAGCCTACAGGCATTGCCAGCCTCTGACCTGATAAGGATCAAGGCCTTCTGCCTGGGTATTAGGGTCACTGAGGCCTGTGAACTTGAATCTGGGCTATGAGGAATGATTTGAAGGAAAGAAGCCATTTTCGGTCCCAGGCTCAATCTCCTTTTTCCAAATGTGGGATTGGGAGGCAAATAGGAAGGGACCGAATGACTACCGAGCACCTGTGATATGCCAAGCCACGGTCAGGTGCTTTAACTACATACGTGACTTCCTGTCCACATGGTAGGTATCAGTGTCCCAAGAAAATTGAGAGAGAAGTGCAGTTTTTTAGCCAAGATCATGAAACCAGGATTTGAACCTCCTTTCTCCTTCCCACTCCCCTCCCTTCCCCTCTCCGTCTCTCCCCCGGGCCCCTGTAATGTCCCCAAGACACCACAGCCCCTGCTGCTCCCTCAGGGGATGAGAGCAGCCCCTTAAGAAGCTCTGTCCTCATTTCACTCTCCCTTTGTGACCCTGGATTTCCGCCCTGGGCGTTCAGAGTGGCAGGTTCTGACCGCCCTCTCCCCTCTGCCAACAAAAGCCAGCCGGTAATCCTACTTTCCTGCCCGCCCCGCTCCATCCTCCAAAGTAATGTCTTTCTTCCCACATTCTTCCTCCCCTGCTCCAGCCCTGTGGCTGCTTTCAAATCAGGCCAGTGGGACTTAGGCCAAGTTCATCAGGAAGGCCCAAGATGGTCAGCGAGGCAGAGGCTGGTGACCTGTGTGCTCCTGGGGCTCACTCTGGTTTGCTCACCCCGGTGGCTGCACCTTCGAGTTTTGTGGTGCTGTGGGGGCTGCCAAGAAGAGGGGGCAACGTCAGAGACTCCAGAGACAGTATTCCTTCTCCAGATCAGAGCTGCTTCTTAAGGAGCCATCGTCACTCCTGCCCCATGGCCGGCTTCGAGCTCCCCTGCGAGATATCTTTTCAGATGCGTTTGGGGAGGAGCTAAGAGCTCTGGCTCTGCAGTCAGTCCTGCCGCTTTGCATGAGTTGAGGCCAATCAGTGACTCCATGTCACCATCTGCAAAATGGGCACAATAGCAGTTACTACTCAATAGGGTCATCAGGAGGTCTGCATGCCTGTAAAGAGCTTAGGCACAGGGTCTGGTTCACAGGAAGGCCCTAGCAAGTGGGTGCAGCTACTACCCACTGAAGTCTATCTGGCTTCTTCTGTTTTCTGGAAATGGGATGGCACCAGAAGGGAGGGATGCTGGCATGGTTGGTTCAGAGAAGAAAGTCTTCCTACCCAGACTGCCGTGATTCCAAGGTTAGATACAGTGTCCACTTGGGTATGTTGCACAAACTGTCCATAAATGTGTTCATTCAGCAAATAATTGAGCATCTACTCCATACCGGTCACTGTCCCAAGGGCCAAGATACAGTGACGACAAGACAAAGACGGCCCCTGTCCTCAAGTTGCTCACTGTCTGGTGGAGAAAGACAACCAATGGGCAAATGACAATCATTAGCAAATGATCTCAGAGGTGGAAAAGGGCTATGACAAAAAGAAAACACAGTCATCAGTTGGTGGCGACCGGGGAGAGGGGCTGCTCCAGGTGAGGTGGTGGGGGCCAGGGCTGACATCTCACTGAGACCTGGACGGAGAGAGGAACGTGGGCACGGCAAGGACAGGGACAGAGCAGTCAGGCAGAAGGTGCAACACGTGTCAAGGCCCGGAGGTAGGAAGCAGCTTGGCTTAGTCACAAGACAAGGCCAGCAGAGATCAGTGACTGAAGTCCAGAGTGGGAAAGGATGGAGCTGAGGGTGGAGGTAGGGGGCAGGGTTAGAGCACGCCCTCCATGCCATTGTTGGGCCTTCAGAGCTTATCCAAAGAGCAAGGAGAAGACAGCGGAAAGTTCTAGGTGGGGGGGCGTCACAAGGTCTGACTGGTTATAAGTCCGGCTTTTGGGTGGAGACCAGATAGACTGGGAGTAAGATGGAGGCGGGGGGGGGGCCACTAGGAAGCTATTGCAATGTCCTCGGAGAGAGATGACGGCGGCTCAGCCCAGGGCGGCAGCAGTTGGGGTGGAAGCCATTGGATTCAAGATACATTTGGAGAGGAAGCCAACGGGGCCTGCTAGTGGGTGGGTCCATCCAAGTCACACCCCGAGAACAGCCACAGCGGGAGAAGCTCCCTCACAGCCCAGTGTCCAAGGTCAAGGTTCAAGGGACTATTAAATCTGTGTTCCCGTAGCTGCCTCTCTTTAGGGTGGCACGGGTTCAGCCTTGTCTGTCTCCCAACAGACAGGGCCAGCATATTTGAGGAGAGTAGAATGACACAGGGAGTTACGAGGATGGCAACCCTTGGATCCCCTCTCTTCAGAGTACGGTGAGGGTCTCCAGCGGTAGCAGGCACCTTCTGCTAAAAAAAACTGATAAAGGCAATTTACTCAGCTGCATATAATATGCACGTGCAGAAGCGACCGACTCTCTGGGCCCGATAGGGACACAGGGACCAGCCAGGCTCACAGCACCTGGAAAGCCTGTGCTAACAGTCACGTGTCTGCACTTAGACTCATTGCCTATCCAAGGATGCTGGGGGCAAACAGGGACCAAGGACATGCTTTGATGGACACAGTCCTTATAGGCTAGAAAATCTGAAGTTCTGAGAACTGCGATTTTTTTTCATCTTCCATGTTATTTCCAAAGGAAGCCTAATACGCAGCTGGAGTTAGAAAAATCCAGGCCCTTTTACCAGCTTTACAGCCATTCGGCAAGATGGCGTCATCGAGCCCAGGTGAATGCAGCAAGAGTCCTTGTCGAAACTCAGCGAGAGAAGGGGGAGGCCCACCCACGGGGAATGAGGGGCGTGGACAGGTAGACCCCCTTGGAGCAGAAAACGTCCTGGTTTTGTTATTTTGTCGTCATTTGGGGTTTAGAACATTGAGGCAGTTGTCCTTGTAGACACATAAATGATAAATAACCCTTAGGATGCCAGGCTTAGGAGATGCAAGAAAAAGAAAAAAAGAAGAAACCACGAACAACTGCTGACAGCACCTGCACCCTTGTTAACTCAAACGCAGGATCCAAGCTATACTTTTCCAGGAAGGAGGCTGTGAAGTGGCAGGTTTTGTTCAGTGGCCCTGCAGCCCACTGAGCGCCAGCTACCAGTACAGATTTCCCTTTTGCCCCAGCCCTGCAGATGGGCACCCTCGGGCCTTGGCAGCTGGGCGGGCACCCCTTTTCCCTGCCCGGGGGCGCTCCTGCTTTGGCTGCAGGGACAGGCAGGCTTTGCCGTGGGCACTCGGAGGACTAGAGGTCAGTGCGTTTGCCAGATGCGCAGGGAGAGGATGAAAACGGGAGGCTGAGACCTGCTTGGCTGTCTCTTGGTGACTAAAGATAGGACTGCTAGAAGGTGACGTGTGAATCTACTTGCTGGCCTGTGAAAGACAGGTGCGCATGCCCTCCACTACCCCTGGGTACAGGCTTTGTAAAAAGTTGCTTTGTTTGAAAATCAATTTTAAAACATTGTACCAGAAACAAAATGTAATTTACAAAATTGCAATCCTATTAATCTCACATGAATAGGTAACATTTATTGAGTGCTTACTCTGTAGCAGATGCCGTTCTGAGTACTCTACGTATACTTAAGGCACTTAACCCAATGAGGGAGGCAGCGTTATTGCTCCTTCTTACAATGAGGAAGCTGAAGCCCTGGGAGGTTAAGCAATCTGCTTAATGTCGTACAGCTGGGGCAGGATTCCGTCTCAAGCTCCCCCTGTCCCCAGTGCCTGGCACCCGGTAGTCACCCAGTGACTCGTTATGCTAGGAGGAAGTTGGCTGGTTGATTGATTGGTTCGCTGGGTGATAAGCTACCTGGACCGCTTAGGCTACAGAATTGATAGGGGCCCAGTCTTGAGTCGGCAGACCCAGGTTCCATCCTCAGTGCAGCCATTTCCTGGCTGTGTGGCCTTGTGGGAGTTACTTCCCCCCATGTGCCTCAATTTTCCTCATTCATAAAATGGGCACAGGAATTGCCCTACTTTGGGTTGTGTGGATCAGGGGAGAGAAATGCATATAAAAACCTGCTGCATGGCAGCTGCTCTATAACGGGCACTGCGATGCTGCATTCCTGCTGTCGGTGCAGCACATCAGCTTGCAGGATTCGACCTGTCTGCACACGCTCCAGGTCACAGCACAGACAGGCTTGTGTGCTGCATGTCGGATTCCCTGCTGGAGAAGCCACTGCTCGGGTCTCTCCATGTGCAAATGGAGTTGTTTTCCGTCCATCCCAGATTAGTGCATCTTCTGCAGGTGCCACCAGCCCCAAAGCCAGCTGTTCCCTGGGGGGGCAAGAAGTGCACTTTGAGTAGGAACAGTCCTGCTGGCTTGTCTTGCTGCCACCTGCAAAACAGAACCCAGTCCCAAGGGCCTGCACTGGAGAAAGAAAGGTCCCCAGGCCCACATCCAGAACATACTCCAAGGGTCTGCTAACCAAATATTAATGATAAGGATGAAGCAAATACCTCATGCAAATGTTCCATAACAAAATAACAGGGGCTTCCCTGGTGGCACAGTGATTGAGAGTCCGCCTGCCGATTCAGGGGACACGGGTTCGTGCCCCGGTGCGGGAAGATCCCACATGCCGTGGAGTGGCTGGGCCCGTGAGCCATGGCCGCTGAGCCTGCGCGTCCGGAGCCTGTGCTCTGCAGCGGGAGGGGCCACAGCAGTGAGGGGCCCAAGTACTGAAAAAAAAAAAAAAAAAAGAAAATAACACACCACATGAATTCGGCTTACCATTAACTGCCCAGTGGAACTTGGATGTGAACGGTGGACAATTTAACAGTTGATGTGACTGTCTTCAAAGTATACTGGTTTTTTTTCTCTCTTTCTCACTCTTTCTTCCCCGAGCAGGGTGACCTTCCTAATTGCTTTGCTTAAGTGGATGTTAAAACTTGTTTTCATTCCTTGACATGGTTGACAGAGTTGGGTCTGGAGCAGGTCACCAGGAACATGCCTGGTAGCAAGGCTCAGAAGTGAGCCATGCCGAAACACAGCTACATAGACCAATGGAACAGAAGTGAGAGCTCAGAAATAAATCCATGCATATCCGGTCAACTGACATTTCACAAGCGAGCCAAGAATACTCAATAGGGAAAGGACAGTCTCTTCAATAAATGGTGCTGGGAAAACTGGATATTCACGTGCAAAGGAGTGGAAGTGGAACCCTCTCTTACACCACTCACAAAAGTTAACTCAGAATGGATTAAGGATGTAAACATAAAACCATAAAACTCCTAGAAGAAAGCAAAGGGAAAAAGCTCCTTGACATTGGTCTTGGCAACGGTTTTTTTGGATACGACACCAAAACACAAGCAACAGAAGCAGAAATCAACAAGTGGGACTACATCAAACTAAAAAGCTTCTGTACAGCAAAGGAAACAATGAACAAAAGGAAAAGGCAACCAACCTACAGAATGGGAGAAAATATTTGTGAACCACATATCTGTTAAGGGGTTAATATCCAAAATATGTAAGGAACTCACACAACTCTATAGCAAAAAAAAAAATCCAATATTAAAATGCGCAAAGGACCTGAATAGACATTTTTCCAAAGAAGACATTCAGATGGCCAATAGTTATATGAAGAGGTGCTCAACATCACTAACCATCAGAGAAATGCAGCTCAAAACCCCAATGAGATGTCACCTCACACCTGTCAGAATAGTCTGCTATTTTCAAAAATACAAGAAATAACAAATGTTGGCAAGGATGTGCAGAAAAGGGAACTCTCATGCACTGTGGGAATGTAAATAGGTAGAGCTACTATGGAAAACAGTATGGAGGTTCCTCAAAAATTAAAAACAGAGCTACCATATGATCCAGCAATTCCACTGTTGGGTATTTATCCAAAGGAGATAAAAACAGTAACTCGAAAAAATATACGCACCCTCATGTTCATTGCAGCATTATTTACAATAATCAAGACATGGAAACAACCTAAATGTCCATCAATGGATGAATAAAGAAGTTGTGGGGAATTCCCTGGCGGTCCAGTGGTTGGGACTCCACGCTTTCACTGCTGAGGGCCCAGGTTCAATCCCTGGTCAGGAAACTAAGATCCCGCAAGCCAAGCAGTGTGGCCAAAAAAAAAAAAAAAAAGTTGTGATATATATATGTGTGTGTGTGTATATCTATACACACACACACACACACATACGTGTGTATATATATGTGTGTGCGTATATGCATACATATGTGTGTATATATGTATATGTGTGTATACATACACATACGTGTGTATGTGTGTGTATATATGTGTGTGTATATGTATATATGTGTGTATGTATATATGTGTGTATATATATGAATTCTATTCAGCCATTAAAAAAAGAAGGAAATCCTACCATTTGCAACAACAGGGATGAACCTGGAGGACAGTATGCTAAGTAAAATAAGCCAGACAAACGAAGACAAATACCATATGGTCTCACACATGGAATCTAAAACCATAAGTCAAACTCACAATAACAAAGAGAATGGTGGTCACCAGGGGCTGGTGGGTGGGGAGGTGGGGACGGCAGAGAGAATGAGGAGATTTTGGTCAAAGGAGACAAACTTCCAGTTATCAGAGGAATAAGTTCTGGGGATCTAATGCACAGCGTGGTGACTATAGTTAGCAGTATTATATACTTGAAAGTTGCTAAGAGTAGATCTTAAATGTTCTCACCCATAACAGCAACAACAACAAAAGGGTATTTGTGTGAGGTGAAGGATGTGTTAACTAACCTTGTTATGGTAAACATTTTGCAATATATACATATATATCCAGTTATCACATTGTACACCTTAAACTTACACAGTGCTATATGTCAATTATGTCTCAATGAAACGGAGGGTGGGGGGCAGATAGGAAGGAAAGAAGCAAGCTGTTGCATGGCCGGTGACCTGGGGGAAGTAGCCCGATGCTGAGCGGGAGTCCAGAGTTCATTGTATAGTTCAGCCATTTTGCTTTCGGCCCCATAAAATAAAGATGTCAAAAAGGGCATGTTTATATCTTTTCAGCATCACAGAGTGTAAAACAAAATGTAAGAACTGGAAGTGCCAATGATTAGCTGAAGCATGCAAGACATCTTTAAAATTAAAAATCATCGTGTTCACCGTCTCACTAGTGATTTCATCCTTTTCTAGGGGACAAGCTAGCGACCCTAGGTGCTCACCCCTGAGGGTAGGTGGCAATGAAATAATCCCAGGCTATCCTCAGTCATGGAGCACTTGATATGCCTCCTTCTTCTGAAGATCTGGAAGGAGGGTGTCGCTGAAGCAGAGAAGCTGTGAGTCAAATTGAAGTATTCAATCTGGCCATCCCTCCACTGATGGGTCAACACTCTCCCTCCGTTCCTCCCCCCACCCCCCGTGCTGGCCTTTAGAATGAAGCCCCTGCAGAAATAGAGACACATATGTAGAGAACAAATGTATGGACACCAAGGGGGGAGAGTGGTGGTGGGGGTGGGGGTGGGATGAACTGGGAGATTGGGATTGACATGTATACACTAATATGTATAAAATGGATAACTAATAACAACCTGCTGTATAAAAAATAAAATGAAGCCCCTGCCCCAGAGGAGTATCCTGTCCATGGAGGACGAATGACTCCCAGGAAGTGCCCTGAGACTTTGGGACTCAAGAGTGTGTTCCCTGGACCAGCAGCATATAAGCACCTCCTGGGAGCTTGTTGTTAGAAAAGCAGAACCTCAGACCCCACTCCTGAATCTGCATTTTAACAAGATCCCCAGGAGACGGACATGCTGGTGAAGGCTGAGCTGCTCTGAGATGATGCCCCAGGAGGCAAGTTGAGTTTGAAAAAATGCTCTGGGTACAAAGACAAGGCGTGATTACTCTGCCTGGGCATGTCCTGAACTGCTTCCAGAAAGAAGTATCCTCTGAGCTCTGTTGCAAGGGATAGACTAGACGGAAGGGGTTTAGTGGAGGCGGAAAGGAGAACATTCCAGGCAGGGAGCATGGAGTGAGCAAAGTCCTGGAGGTGTTAAAGAGACAGCGAGGTGTGTGTGGGGGGGGGGGGCACTGCAAATGGAGATGCATTTCCAGAAACCTGGCTTAGCTGTTTCTCACCTGAGTGGAGGGGCACCCTTCCTCTACCCCCATCTCTCCACAGAGCAGATGTGCCCACTCCAGAACCTCTCTGGCACCTCTCTTCGTTGATGTTGTGAACTGGGCTTTGCTCCATCAACCTGGGCTGGGACTCTATGCAATGTGTCACTTGCTTCTGCACTAACTCAGTGCCAGGATTGTGCTGGGCATCTTCCCTGCTTTATTTCATTTATTTTTTTTTAAAGGTTTCACATATTTATTACTGAGCTAGACAGTGAGCAGTGGTGAGGAAAGATCAAGAGGAGTGAGCCGTTCCATTTCTCCCATCACACAGGCAGCTGTTCAGACAGTAGTGATGTTCTGATATGGTAAGACGCACTTGACCTTGACACAGCATAAATGTGCACCACTTCATATGTGAGCGTCCTTATAGACCCAGCTTGGTTCTTCTCCAATGTCTTCTCTTGGAGTCGTACCTGATTTTTTTTTTTTTTTTTGCGGTACGCGGGCCTCTCACTGTTGTGGCCTCTCCCTTTGCGGAGCACAGGCTCCGGACGCACAGGCTCCGGACGCGCAGGCTCAGCGGCCATGGCTCACGGGCGCAGCCGCTCCGCGGCATGTGGGATCTTCCCGGACCGGGGCATGAACCTGTGTCCCCTGCATCGGCACGCAGACTCTCAACCACTGCGCCACCAGGGAAGCCCTGATTTTATTACCAGTTTTCATTTGAATCCATTGGGGAATGGGACGATTCTGCTTTTGTTTCTTGGCCAGGAATCGCTTGATCCTGAAAGTCTTGTGGGAAGACATGGCGAGAGCAAATTCAACCGCACGTATGATGGCGGACAAGAGAAAAGAGGAGCATTTCATTTATTCTTAAGGACAACTCACCCAGAAGGTTCTAGAGAGACAGAATAGCAGAACAACTAAGAGCATGTGCTGGAGCCAGACTGCCTAGGTTCAAATCTCACCTTTGTTCCTTACTAGTAGTATCCTTGGGAAAGTTAAAGTTGTTTTACCTATCCATATCTTGAAGTTTCCTCTGCCTTACAATTGGAAATAATAGTGCTATATACTTTGTAGGGCTTCTCTGAGGATTAAATACATCAGATATAGTTCAGTGCCTTGGCAAATGGTGAGTTCTACATGTGATAGTTTTTAATCACTCTTATTATCCCATTGAACAGATGAGGAAACTGAGGCTCTGAGAATTAAAGTGATTTCTCCAAGGTCACAAAGTTAATACTCCACTACCTTTGCAAGGATTCGCCATGGGCTGCCCTCTCTCTCCCACTTAGCTTGACTTGGAGACCCCTTACATCCTGCCCACAATCTCCTCCTCCAACATCATGCCCTTGCTTCCCACCCAGCGTCCCTCCCACCTAACAGAAGACATCTCATCTCAGATGTGTGCCTCTGCATCTGCTACTGCCACCACCCCTTGGCTTAGGCTGTTTCCTCTGCCCAGAATGCTCACCTCCCCATCTCTGCCCATCCTGACTGCACCTCTGCCCTTGAGACCCTGCTGATGTACCTGGTGGAGGGAGCCCCCTCCTCTACATTTCCGGATGCCCCCTCCTCAGCTGGCCACCTCCACCCCCTGGGCACCCAGAGAGCCAGGGCCACACTTTACACATCCTGGCTTTCTCCCCGCTTGCCTAACATGATGCTCAGTGTGCAGTCAGTCCCCAGCATGGGTGACCCTCCCTCTCCGGATCCTGTTCCTGGCCCGGGGCTCTGTTGATTCAGCTCAGAGTTTCTCAACCTCAGCACTACCGATGTTTGGGGCCAGATAATTCCTTGTTTGGGGTTCTGTCCTGTGCATTGTAGGATGTTTAGCAGCATCCCTGGCCTCTACCCTTTAGATGCCAGTAGTAAGTCCCCTCCCTGATTGTGATAACCCAAAATGTCTCCAGACATGGCCCAATGTGCCCTGTGGGGCAAAGCTGCCCTCCAATGAGAACCAATGAGAACCAGAATTTCCCCTGGAGTGACCAGGATGAGAGAGGGGGTGACTTTAGCATGGGAGGCTGTGGGGGGCAGGGGGGCAGTTGAAATCCCCAAACGTACATGCAGGGAGGTCACAGAGACCGGGAAGGATGGTGGAGATGGTGAACGAGAGGGAGCGCACCCATGTCCTGCCAGCCACGGCCAGGTGGAAATGTGGTCCAGCTTCTGCCAGATTTTGAGACTCTTCAAAAGAAGCCAGAAATCCTGTCTTTTATGTGAAATTCCCTGGTTCTTATTTACAAAACAGAAACAGACTCACAGACTTAGAGAATGAACTTATACCAGGGGGGAGGGGTGGGGGGAGGGATAGACTGGGAGTTTGGAATTGACTTGTACACACTACTATAGAGATAACCAACGAAAAAAGAAGAAAAATTCCCTGATTCTTAAGTGTTGGCAACTAACATGAATTTGTTTTAAACATTGTGGGAGGACCAGAATATGTCTGTGAGCCAAATGTGGGCTTTGCAACCTTTCCTACAGACCAAGCTTCCAACCTATAAGCTTTGGGCGGCTCACACCTGCTAGGCCCACGGGTCCCCCATTCTCTCAGCAGTGGTTTGTGTCTTAGGCATTGTGCACAAGCCCCATGTTAGGGCTCTGGACTACACAGACAGTCTCTGCCCACACAGGCCACTCCAACCCCCTTCTGAAGCCCAATTCCAAAGAGGTGGAGGGTTCTAAACTCCCAAGCGATAGAGAATATGGAAAGTACCCCAGGAAGGGGGTCAAGAAGCCTGAGCTGTCATCTGACTCTGGCACTGATTTGCTGTGTGACCTTGGGCAATCACTCCCCCTCTCTGGGCTTCACTTTCCTCCTCTGTCACGTGCTTGTTGGATGAAGAAAGAGAAGGGTGGAAGAATGCATGCTTTCTGTTCCTGGGACTCGAATGAGTATTTCCTCTTGGCAGCACAGAACCCCACCTGGCTTACCCAGGGCCCAGCGGGCATTCTTGTCCTCAGACTGACCTGGGCAGGGACAAGCTGGTTCCACCTCCCAGCCCAGGAATCCTGCATTTCAGAGCGGTGAGTCTGGGTCATCCTCATGGACTCTTTTCTCTGTGTAATTAGGTTAGCAATGCTGGAGGCTGCTTCACGGGTGGAACCCGCCTTTCCATCACTGGGAAGAGTGAGACTGTTGGCCCCTGCTGGTGCTGATGGCAGAGCTCTGGGTTTGTGAGACCGTCTCCCTGCCCAGAGGTGCTCATGGCCACAGGACGGCTCAGGTGGGCAAGCCCGCACCTGGCCTGTCTACAAGCCCTCAGACAGTTTCCCAACGGGCTCTGCAGCTGAGAGGAGCCTTCCTTAGGCTGATAGGAGCAGAGGGGCTCTGGGAGATCTTTTTATCCAACCTCCGAATTGTATAGATGGGAAAACTGAGGCCCGGGGAGGGAAAAGCGTTGACCCAAGGCCACCCAGTCAACAGAACGAACACCCACATCTCCTGACTCCCTTGTCCTGTGTTCCTTCTCATCTAACATCAGGTTCTCCTGGAAGTGGGCACTGGTGAGATACACAAACAGTGACAGATAGACAGACAGACAGACCCAGACAAGCACTGACTTTGCCCATCACCACCTGTGGCCTAAGACCAGCGGTTGTGGACTCCGTGCCTGGAGCCCCCATGTGCTGACTTACAGGAACGAGGGAGCAGGGGTTGAGGGATGGAGGACACACTGTTACCCTGTGGGATGGAATGGGGGTTCTATCACCAGACCTCCTGATGTTTTCAAAATAAAGCTAAATAGCTGAATTTTTTGGTGTAATTTATCCAAATTTTTAAATGTTGGCAACTAATTTTTTAAATGCTTTTTAGTAGAATACTAGGAAAAGAAAACATACTCACAGGCAGTAAGTGGCTCTAGGTCCACCGGTTTGCAACCTCTGCTCCCTTCTCTTACCCTCAGTTTACCCTGCTTTAAAGTGAGTATCATGGGACTTCCCGGGTGGTCCAGTGGTTAAGACTCCAAGCTCGCAATGCATGGGGGCATGGGTTCAACCCCTGGTCAGGGAACTAAGGTGCCACATGCCTCACGGCGCAGCCTAAAAAAATATTAATAAAAAATAAATAAATAAAGTGGGTATCACGACAGTACCCCCTCTCATAGGGCAGTTGAGGGATTAAATGAGATAAAACCACTAGAGGGCCTATCATACCACTGGGCCCACAGTGAAAGGTAGCTGTTGTTATTTATTAAGACATGGGATCCTTTTCTTAGAAGAAATGGGAAGGGACTTGTTAAGCTTAGCACAAGGCAACTAGGAGGCCCTGAGCCGGAACTCAGGATCTTTCCAACAATCCACGAATCCGAGTGTGTGCTTGCTGTATGCCTGGTGCCCTGGGCATGTATCAGTTTAAAACCCTGTCCCCGCCTTGAATTTACAAGGGAGGTGGGACTGGGCTCACCCAGCAGCTCGTGGGGTTGTCCTTCAACTCCAGGAATCCAAAAGCATCCCTCCACCAGGCCCCTAATCTGGGAGAAACATCCTACTTTCAAAGGTCAGATCTTTAAAAACAAAAAGAATGCAGCTCCTTTCACATTAGACAACACATTTCTGCTTGTTTGTTTTAATGAGAAACTTCAGGGGGAAGATGACAGTCCTTCCACGTAGCTGTTCGACAAATCTGCCTCCTGAAACCAGTTCCAAAGATATTTAAAGGACAATTCTGGGGAAAAAAGAATTTAAACAAATTCTGATTAGTCCCTGTGGGACTAGGGGCCATTGCCGATTTCTGCCCTGAGAACCCGGAGACCAGGGCCTAAGGTTACTTCCTGATGTCCAGGGTGCAGAACGATCTTCTTCCTGAGCTCAGCCCACACAGCGGCCGCTGGGGGCAACGTCAGGCCGGTTCCTGGCTTTGCTGGAGGCCTTGTGGACACAGAGCCTGAGGTGCTGATGGAGGCCGTGCATGCTCTGCCTTCAGGGTGGGAGAAGCCGGAGTCGCTCTGGCTGACATGCCTGAGTTCTGGTGGGCAGACAAGCAGGAAGAGCCTGTAATTACAGGAAAGCGGCCGGGGGCGTGTATGGACAGGCCTCCCAGAGCCCAGGCAGGTGGCCTCCTGACAAGGGAGGCCCCTAGGGTTTGGACTCTGGGTGCAAAAAGCCATCAGGGTGGGGGAGGGGTGGTTATGTAGCTGTGATGCCACAGCCGCTGACAAAATGACCTTGCTCTGCTCCACTGCCTCGTTCCTACCCCGCAACTCAGAAGGACATGAAGACCTAGCAGTCCTTCCTCCAGGCATTGGCAGTGGCCCTCACCTTTATCAGCATCAGGGTTACATGGAGAGGGCTGTTAAAACAGACTGTCAGGCCCCACCCCAGGAATTTCTGACTCAGGAGGTAGGGATGGGGCAGAGAATTTGCGTTTCTCATACATGCACAGGGATGGTGCTGATAACAGCTAGTCTAGGGGCCACATTTCGAGAACGACTGCTCTAGGGCTTCCTGAAGTCAGTCTGCTTGGGCCCTGATTTGCTGTGTGTCTCTGGACAGGTATCTGAGCCTCTCTGGACTTCTGTTTCTCCGAAGGAGAAGCCAGCTTTGTCTTTGAACAGATATACCCCACCTCAGTGCTGAGATGCCTAATTACTACTTGCAGGTAGCTCAGAGACCTTCACATGAAAGGCCCAGGCCTTTGCACGAGGTTCTTATTCCATGGTTCCAACTTGCTTCTGACCACTGTGAGAGCTGTTGCTTTAGGAGAGATTGGCACTTTAAGCCTTAAAGGGACAGGCCAGGCCAGCATCTCCGGGCCTCAGCGCTCACCCTGCCTGCAAGAATATTGAAGCCACTTGCTAGCCTGGTCTTTGAGATCGTTTTGTTTCCTTGGGGCGGGAGGTGGCAAGGGCTCGTCACTGTCCCAGTGGTAAGGCCTCTGTGGCACAGAGAGTCATAACCAAAGTCATATCTACCAGCCGTTCTCCTTTCTCATCTGAATGTCCAAGTGGACCGTGACCTTTCTACACTCGGGAGCCTGTCATCCTTCCCCACAGCATCTAGGGCAGGAGTGGACTCATGGAAGATGCTGAACGCAGGCAGACCCCAAGAAATGAACAAGCAAATAACCAAATGGTTCCTTAACCGGCCCCTCAGCCTGGGTGTTTGGCCCTCTGCAGTTACGTGGGCTTTCGCACTTCTGGTCTCCTTTGTTCCTCACAGGACAGTCATGGGGAGATAGGCAAGTATTCTTATCCCCATTTCACAGGTGGGGAAACTGAGGCCCCCGGAAGGTGGCCCGACTTGCCCAACTTTACTAGTAAGTAAAGGGCAGTTGCAGAAAGAAAAGTCTAGAACTCCATGCCGCAGACCCTCACCACAGCCTCTCCCGAGTCTAATTGGTTTTCTTTTCCATGTCCCTGTAAGAGCCATTCTGCAGGTATTTGCCATGGAGATGAAACTGGGAGAACAGTGATCTAGGAATCCAGACCCTTCCTGGTTCCGGGGAGGGAGGAATAGTTTCAACTTTGCGGAAATTACCAGTCTTCCCCAGGGGCCTGCCTTAGGCCCGCTTGGTGTCACGTGCTGGTACACCCGGGTCCCCATGGCAGGCTAGACCACATGGTGCTTCACCTCCGGAGCCCAGTACTGTGCCTGCTACATGGTTGGTACACAATCGGTATTTGTTGAGCCAACGAATGAATAAATGAAGACAGACGTGGTTGAAATACTGGGTCTAAACTTACCAGCAGTGTGACCTTAGACAAATCCTTCCACTCTCTAAGCCTTGGTTTCTTCAACTGTAAAATCAGAATACTAATAATTTTTATAATAATACAAAATAGTGGCCTAATAATTAAGAAAACTGGCTCTGGAGCCAGAACTGCTTGCCTCTACATCCTAGCTCCATCCTGTTCTACTGGGTGACCTCAAGCAAGCTACTAAACCTCTCTGTTCCTTGGCTTCCTTATTGATAAAGTGAGGATTGTGGTAGTACTTATGTAGTGTCGTGAGGATAAAAATGAGCTAATATGTGTAAAGTGCTCTATCCAATATTATAAATAACCCTTAACAATGATGATTCTATCTCTGTGCATTGGTAAATTAAATTATAACATTTAAGTAACAAGTACCCGGCGGAGTGCCTGGCACAGAGATGGAAGCGCTCAGTAAACAGTGACCATTATTCTTATCTTGGGCACTCACTGGCCCATAGCTCTCTGTGTCTCTTAAATCACACATAGGAAGTGGAGACACGGGGCCTGAAAATTGTGGTGGTGGACATAGTGGCCTCATTCCCAGGAGCCACCAACCCACAGTTGAGGAAGGTAAAGTACCTCCAGTGGCCACCGGGGGCAGCAGAGGTCCCATCCCCAGATGCCCGGCTGAGGGTTCCCTGAGTCCCATGTCCAGGAGGTAATCAAGGAAGGGTTGACTATTCCACTGTGCCCACAGGCAGGCATTCTCCAGAACCCTGACATGCAAGGCATTCCCCCAGACAACACCCCTCACTTCTGAGGGTTAGACTCCCAACCCTGCATTGAACAGCCACATCATCTTGGATAAGTCCCTTTGTCTTCCCTAAACCTCAGTTTTCTCAGCTGGGACATGGGGATACAGTGGTTTGGAGGGTTGAATGAGCTAGAAAGGACAGTCCCTGGGGTGAAGTGTGTGCTCAGTGACAACTTTTTCCAAGGTAGCATGATGGTTATTAGCCCAAACTCTGCAGCCAGACTACATTAAGCTTGATTCCTGCCTACAACACTCATTGGCTGTGTGCCTTTGGGTAAGTGACTTAACTTCTCTGTGTCTGTCTCCTCATTTGTAAAATGGGGATGATAATAATAGTACATGTAACTCTCAGAGTTGTTGGGAGAATTAAATGAATGTCTAAAGTTTTTAGAACAGTGCCCGGCACATATAGTAAGTGCTGTGTAAATGTTTGCCTATTATTATTAGAAGTCATAGTATTTTGGCTGCGTTGGGTCTTCGTTGCTGCGCGCAGGCTATCTCTAGTTGCGGCGAGCGGGGACTACTCTTCATTGCGGTGCACGGGCTTCTCATTGCGGTGGCTTCTCTTGTTGCAGAGCACGGGCTCTAGGCGCGCGGGCTTCAGTAGTTGCAGCGTGTGGGCTCAGTAGTTGTGGCTCACGGGCTCTAGAGCGCAGTCTTAGTAGTTGTGGCGCATGGGCTTAGTTGCTCCACAGCATGTGGGATCTTCCCGGACCAGGGATCGAACCCGTGTCCCCTACATTGGCAGGCAGATTCTTAACCACTGCACCACCAGGGAAGTCCCCAAGTCGTAGTATTTTTGATGTTATTGTTATTTATTCTGAATAAGCTGCAACATTTCAGGTTTCTGCAGAAACCTCCCTGCTTGACATGAACTCCCCAGAAAGAGGCTTAGAGGAGACGGGAGAGATATGGCCCCTGGATGAGGACGGACTTTTTCCTTTTGGTGCAGCTGAGAGTCTAATTTGGGACGCAAGATGGTCTGAGAGAGAGGGCACAGAAGACAGCCGCACTCAGTGAAAACACTTCAGTGCCTGGCTTTGGGCTAAGTTTCTTCTGGCAGAGGTGATCAGGACCTTCACCAGGTCATCTGGGACCCAGGAAAGATCAGCAAAGAATACCAATGAGCCCATGACAGGCGCACAAAGGTCTCCAGCCAAGAAGTCCTCGCCAGGACAGATGGCAGGATGGAACAGGGGTAAAATCCTCCATCCCCCAAGGGCTGAGGTCTAAGTAGGTATAGGGGAAAATCCCAGTCTAATCCTTCCCGCTGCACCTGTGCCCCCGAGTCCTACTGGGATGGCCAAGGGAAGAAGAGGAGATCAGCACGTACCCACTGGTGGCGTCAGCCACAAAGGCATCCCAGGGCCTGCCAGAAGGACTTCTGAGAAATAGATCAAAGGCTGCAGATCTCCATGGAATAGCTGGTAATGCTTATCTGGCTTGGAAACAATGGGCACGTCACTCCGGCCTCCTCCGGGAATGTCCTCAAGCCCACTTTTTCGAGGGTTTACCTTGTGCTAATCACCATTCAAGAGCCCTGCGTGTGCCTCTTCTCATTGAAACCTCCTTCCACAACCCTATGAGGCAGTGGCCACAGTCATCTCCATCTTACAGAGGAGGAAACTGAAGCTTCCAGGGGTGAAATCATTTCTTCTAGATCATACACTAGTGTGTATCAGAGCCCGGATTTGAGTCCTCCTCTCTCTGCCTCCCAAAAATGTGTCCCCAGCCTCCTGGGGTGGGCAGCCTCCAAGATGGCCCTCAGTGACCCCTGCTTCCTGTAGTCAAACCCTCCCATCCAGGGTGGACAGGACCTAGTGATTCACTTTTTTTTTTAATTTTTATTTATTTATGTATTTATGGCTGTGTTGGGTCTTCGTTGCTGCGTGCAGGCTTTCTCTAGTTGCGGCGAGCGGGGGCTGCTCTTTGTTGTGGTACGTGGGCTTCTCATTGCAGTGGTTTCTCTTGTTGTGGAGCACGGGCTCTAGGCGCGCGGGCTTCGGTAGTTGTGGCACACGGGTTCAGTAGTTGTGGCTCGCGGGCTCTAGGGCGCAGGCTCAGTAGCTGTGGCGCACGGGCTTAGTTGCTCTGCGGCATGTGGGATCTTCCCAGAGTAGGGCTCGAACCCATGTCCCCTGCATTGGCAGGCGGATTCTTAACCACTGCACAACTAGTGAAGTCCTGTGATTTACTTCTAATGAACAGAACAGGGAGAAGGTGATGGATGCCATTTCCAAGATTAGGTTACAGAGACAGAGGTTTCCATCTTGTGCACACCCTTTCTTGCTTGAAGCCCTTGAAGCCCTTGAGGGAAGCAAGCTGCGATTTTCCAAGTAGATCTATAGCTCTATTGCAAAGAATGAGGGTGGCCTCAGACCCACAGGCGAGGAGGAGCTGAGGTTCTCAGTCCAACACAAGAAACAGAATCCTTCCAGAGCCACATGAGTGAGCTGGGGAGTAGATACTCCCCAAGGAGAGCCTTGAGTTGACTGTGCCTTTGCTCCCCGGCTGACACCTTGCTGGCAGCCTGCACAGAAATCCTGAGCCAGAGGCACCCAGCCAGGCCACCCTGGATTCCTGACCCACAGAAACTGAGAGATAATAAATGCTTCTTGTGTCAAGCCTCTGCGTTTTGGGGAGATTTGTCACGCGGCAGTAGATAACTAATACACTTGCTCTCACTACTAGCAACACACACCAAACATACCCCCACAACCATCATGAGAAGGATTAAAGACTCACTCAACCATAGCAGGCAGAGCTGGAAAGGCCCTCCTCACATCTGCTAACCCAGCCCTTCATTTTGCTTTTGCCGGTGAGGGTGCTTAGTTGCAGAGACAGAATGACCCTTTGCCACAGTCACACACAAGCTAGGGGATCGCTACCGAGGTCTCCAGACTCCAGGAACTCATGAGGGTGTTAAATAGACAAAACAGTGCGGATTCCTAAGAATCCACAGTTGCTACCTTGTCTTAGTGCCAGGTGTTTGAAAAGAGCACTGTTGGCTGGAAGATCTCAGTAAAACCTCCTCTACAAATACTAAAAACACAGCCAAGAAAAAAAAAAAACCTGAAAAATTCCAGTGGGCTCAAATATTCAATTTCAAGTAGATACCGAATATAGTGGAGTTCTTTAGTACAACGTTTCTGGTTTTGTTCCTTAAGCCAAATATATCTTGTCATGTCACTTGCTCCTGTGATCTAAAGGAAGTTCCCCCGGCGATGAAGGTACACTGTGAATGGGAACTGCACTGATCCCTTGTGTCCCTGTGCCCCAGCCTCCTTTTTGTTTCCTTTGGTGGCGCTGTATTGGCCTGAGGTCGGGGTCATGGGGACATCGTCTGGCCTCAGAGCTTAGAGCTAGAGCAGCCTCCCAACCCTCAGGCTGGGTCGCCCACCCCCACCCCTGCCCGCCCCCACCTCGAATTCTCACTATGCCTTTGCTCCTTATGAGTTGTCAGGAGGACTGGTTGGGGCCAGTTCCTGCATCCTTTCCCCACACCCAAATCCTCCCTTCCCGCTGCCTTGCAGAGGCTGGATACAATGTACGCTGGAGAAGGACAGAGTGTCCACATCCCAGGCCCAGCTGTCTCCAACATCAATTCTTAGCATCACCCATGGAGGCCGGGTAGATCTTCTGGGAATAGGACCAGCTACATAATTTGCGGATCCCAATGCAAAATGAACATGTGAGGCCATTAGTTCAAAAATAATTAAGAATTTCAAGGCAACGACATTAACCCCAGCATAGGGCCCTTCTGCAAGGCTGCACGTTCAGAAGACAACCTGGGCTTGGAGTCTCCGATAAAGACCACCCTGGAGCTGCCGTTCCTAGAGGGCCTGCCCAAGCTGCTCAGAGCAGAAAATGGGCTGTCGCTTCCCGGCTGTTGCATCTCCTGTTGCAGAGCTGAGCAGAAACATCTCGTAGGCCCAGGGTGTCCTCAGAATCAGAAACATACCTCCAGGAGGAAAGACCTCCCACCCAAGGCAGATGGTTTTCTGGAAGGCTGCAGGCTGCTGCTGTCAGAGGTTGGCCTGCTAGCAGAGCTGTGGACAGAGAGAGAGGGAGGGAGACAGAGAGGCTGAAGCCAAATGGGGAGGCCTGGGCAGCCTGAAAACCCCAGAAAGCAAGGGCAGGTGTGCCCAACTGCCATGTGAATTCCTGGCCCTGAGTGTGGGGAAAACACACACACACACACACACACACACACACACACACACAGGCCAAACTTGGCTGAGAAAGGAGAGCAGCAGAATTTCCCCAGGGCTGGGGGCTTGAGAAACAGCTTGGATCATTGAAACGTCAGTAGAAAACACGTGCAGACTCCTAAGAGGTTGCAGAGGGGACCGACAGGCCAATTAGAAACTTCTAGACATATTTCCTTTGTTGTTCTTTCTCCTCCCTCTCCTCTTTCTTCTTAGGTTTTAAAAAGTTGCCAACATTTCAAATTTAGACTTCACATAAAAATTCATATTCCTGGCGCAGTGGTTGAGAATCCGCCTGCCAATGCAGGGGACGTGGGTTCGAGCCCTGGTCCGGGAAGATCCCACATGCCACGGAGCAACTAAGCCTGTGTGCCACAACTACTGAGCCTGCGCTCTAGAGCCTGCGAGCCACAAGTACTGAGCCACGTGCCACAACTCCTGAAGCCTGTGCACCTAGAGCCCGTGCTCCACAACAAGAGAAGCCACCGTAAGGAGAAGCCTGTGCACCGCAACGAAGAGTAACCCCCGCTAGCCACAACTGGAGAAAGCCTGCATGCAGAAATGAAAACCCAACACAGCCAAAGATAAATAAATTAAATAAATTTTTTAAAAAAATTCATATTCCTAGTAGCTCCAAAAAAAAAATCCAGAACCTCTAGTAACGCTAGAGCCAAGTTCCTGTATGACAGCAATCTACTGCCTCCGCTACAGGGGCTGGTGGCCTCTTGTTTGCCGCAGTCCCCATCACTCCTAAGGTCTCCCTGACGTTGAATCCAAGTGGCAGGTGCTACATATTTGTGCTTGCGCTGCTGTTTTCTCGTTATGGAGTTAACGGGAAAGTGAATGTTTCTATCAAAAGTGGGAAGCTAGGAGGTTGACCAAGAGTTCCATGTACTTCAAGAAATATGGGAAAGAGCATGTTTCTTTGTGGAAGCGAAGAGCCTCCCTACAAGTTTAATACGCAAAGAATTTCTAAGTACAAAGAATACAACCTAAATGCCCTGCGAAACAGACCACAGCAGTCCCTGCACTGCCCACCTCACTCAGTCGTGTCCCTGTTGCATCCCTGAAGGCATCCAAAACAGAGTCTCCTGGACCAGATGTCTCCAGAATGCAGGGGCACTCCCAGCTTCTTCTCCCATGAGGGCTCAGAGCGATCTTTCTTTTGTTCTGTTCTGATGGTTTTCCCAGCAAAGGCAGGGGACTTGGGGGATTCCTAGCATCTCCTGTCACTTGGTGTGGGGTCAGTTTCCTTCTCCCAGAGCTGTATGGGTGTTTAACCCCATGGGTGGGTTTCTTCCCGAGCCGCGAGCACCACCAGCGTTTGGCGTACCTGTCAGCCCTCCACTGGGCAGTTGAGGGGTCCAGTTCGACAGGGGGAGGGGGTCTGAGGCAGCCCTGTGGGCTTCCACAGCTGGGCTAGTGTCCCAGTCATTGGGAGGGCAAGGAAAGTAGGGGGTGGGGTGGAACCTGGGAAGGCCATGGTGGATGTTGGCCAGGCCATAGTGGTTGCTCAGACGCAGGGCTCCCTGCCCACAGTCAGGAAAGTGACCTGCAGAAGGTTTTAGAGATTGGTGGGGGGGGGGGGGGGGGGGGGGGGGGGGAGTAATTTGGTTCCCACCAATGGTTGGAGAGCCATATGCCAGTACCTATAAGTTCCCAGAGCTCAGGCCTGGGCCAGTGGGAGCCATAGGTGACTGAGCCAGGCCTAGAAGGGGTGGGGTGCATGCTGCCTGGAAGGGGACACTGAGGACACCACGGAAAGTGTGTGATTCCTTATCTAGCCACGTAGCCTCGCCTTCCCATGTCTGCCACAGGGGGAAACCGGACCTGCCACCCAGGGCTGCGGGGAGATAATTAGTCCTTCTAAAGAACATCGTAATCCCCAAATCAAAGGGGGTTCAGAGCCGCAAACTCACCATACAGCGAGCTCTGTCAGCCACAGGAACACCCACTGCAGTGGGTGGGCTCTGATTTGCAGACCCTCCAAGGAGCCAATTCCTTCAGGGCTTGACTGGCCTAATAACTGCCCCACCCACCCACTCGGGGCGCCAAGCTCCTGACCTCCCCTGGGAACCACCTCACCTGCCACATGGCTGCCCAGAGGGGTGCTCAGAAGTAGCACTGAGGATGGACAGGGTGGGAATTCCTGATGCCCCATTTTATAGATGGGGAAGCTGAGACGGAGGAAGTGCCCCGCACCAGTTTACAACTTCCTCATAGGTGTGGACCGTATATCAGTTTTCCTCCCCACTGGCCCAGCCATTGTGCTCAGTACTGTATGCACTTAAAGGACTGGTCACACAGTACAGGTGAGTGAAGGAGATGTCCCAGAGCTCCCACCCCTTTTCCTGCCCGCTCTTTCCGCCCTCTCTCGGCCACTTGCTGGGGCTTCAGCTCTTTAGCAAGGCTGTCCCAAGGGTATCAGAAGAGTGGAGAGACACATGCAAACTGGGGTACCAGGCAGCTGTCCCCTTGATGCACACACTTGAGGTTTTCAAAGACCTGGATTCAGGCCTGTCACTCCCGACCCCTGTGACACTGGCCATCTTTCTAACCCTGAGTTTCTCCAGGAATGACCATGCCGGGGATGCACCGAGCGGCCAGGGCCGGGCTTACAAAGGAGCGACGCGGCCCTCCCCCGGGCCCTGGGGCGAGTCTGGGCGCAGCGGAGGGGCCGGGGGCGGGGCCGGGGGCGGGGCGAGCGGCGGCCCTCGCCAGCCCGGAAGGAGCGGGAGGAGGAGCCGCGCGAGTGAGAGTCGTTCCCACGTGAGAGGGTCGGCGGCCGAATTCTTAGTGTGCGGCGGCCGCGGACCTCCCGGCGTCCGGCGAGACGGAGAGACCAGGGCCGGCGCGCGCGCGCGGGCGGGCGGCGGGGCCGGCGCTCGGCTGCGCCCCAATGCGGCGGCGACCCCGGGGGCTGTGAGCCCGGCGCCCGCCGTCGGAGCCCCCCGCGCCGCTGCGGGCAGCGCCCTTCGGGCACGCGGCATGCGGGCGGCCGACTCTGGCACCTGGGAGCGCGTCCGCCAGCTCGCGGCTCAGGGCGAGCCGGCGCCTTCCTGCGGGGCGGGGGCTGGGCCTGCGCGCCCCCCGGGACCGGCAGCCTGCGAGCCGTGTGCGGACGCGGCGGGGCCCGGCGATCGGCCCCGCGCCGGGGCGCCCTCCGTTCGAGCGGATGGCGACTGCAGCCAGCCGGGTAGGTGCGCGCCGGGAGGGGAGGGTGGCGCGGCCGCAGGCCGGGGGAGGGCCGGGGCCGGGCGCGCGGGGGCGCTCCCGGCCGGGATCGGGCCGCCGCTCGTGGCAAAGTTCTCGCCGCGCCCTTGACCCAGAGCACCGGACGGGGTGCAGGGGGAGAGGCGCGGGACGCGGAGTTAGTCTTAAGCATGAGGGCAGGGGTTGTGGGGCTCCGCGGCTTTCCGGCAAGAGCCCCCTATAGAGTTGCAGAGGGAGGTCAAGGCCAAGCCTGCAGGAGCTGTGCGATCCCGCGGCGCTTGGAGAACCAGGTTTGGGCCATTTCCCGCGCCTGATCTGGGAAGCGTGGGAAAGGGGCCAGCCTCGCGCGAAGTTGGGGAGGCCCCCTGTGACCGCACCTGTAACCCACCTGGCAGCCCCATAAAGTGCCGAGGGGAGCCTTCCCGCCACCCCGCGTAGAGGAAAGTGAGGGCTCGCATTTGCTAGGAGCGAAGAGGTTTCTCGTACACTTGAACGACTAAGGCAGAAAGAGAAATCGCCGCGGACGAGACAAATGCAGTGGTCTAACTGTGCATCGTTGGCTAATCCGCCCCAAGCGGAGAGCAAGCGGAGAGCCCCTTTTGAGTGTTAAAATGTTCCGAGTGGATGCGCCCGTTCCATTCCGTTCCGGTCTCAGCTGGTCCCTCCCCGCTGAAGTTAGGTCATGGAGGGTGGGGCACAGGAACCCCTGGATCCTCCAGGTTCCACAGTAGGAAGGTGGAAGGGCTTCCGAGAAGGGTCTCTTGTCATCAGTTTCAAGTTTGAATACTTTTTCCAGGAAAAACGGAGGTGGGGGGGACCACATGATTATTATTCCTTGAACACCCAATGTGTTCCAGTAATTTATATGCGGTGTCTTAAAATCTTATCACCACCCTGGCAGTGAGGCTGTGTTATCTCCAGGAAGATGAGGTCAGAAAAGGCCGGAGTTTAAGGGACTTGCCCAAGCCCCAAAGCCCTGAAGCCATGGTACTGGCATTTCAATTTTTGTCTGTGGATTGACACCAGCATGCCTCTCCCAGGCAGGAAGCTTACCAACTGGGAAACACCAGGCTTATTTACCTAATAATTATTTCTTTCCTATGAGAAAAAAGCCGACTGCCAGGCTCCTTAATTCCAGACTGCCTGTATTGGTTTCCCCAGGAGATGGAATCCTGAGCGTCAAGAGTTCTAGCCACAGGGGCTGGGACCACCAACCAGCTGGCTCTGATGAGCTGAGCTGCCACTGGTGTCCTGGAACAACTGAGGTCTTGGGTCACCAAGGGTCGGGAAGAGGGACCCTGAGGCCTGGAAGGAGCTTGAGTCCCTGGGTGGTTGGCTTAGGGGCTGGGTCTGCTGGAGACAGTCCCACCTCCTCCCCTGTTGCACAGAGCAGTTAGAGACCAAGACAGCTTGGTGTGAAACACAGCAAAGATGCAAAGAAGAAGCAAATGGGAGGGCTTGGGCAAGTTGCTTGATCTTTTTGAGACCCATTTTACCCATCTGTAAAGTGGAGATATTAATAATCTCGATTAACATTTTGATCATTCAAAAGCTCATGTCTGGGGCTTCCCTGGTGGCACAGTGGTTGAGAGTCAGCCTGCCGATGCAGGGGACGTGGGTTCGTGCCCCGGTCTGGGAAGACCCCACATGCCGCGGAGCGGCTGGGCCCGTGAGCCGTGGCCGCTGAGCCTGTGCGTCCGGAGCCTGTGCTCCACAACGGGAGAGGCCACAACAGTGAGAGGCCCGCGTACCGCAAAAAAAAACAAAAACAAGAACAAAAACAAAAGCTCATGTCTGGATGAATGGATAAAGAAGATGTGGCGCATATATACAATGGAATATTGCTCAGCCATAAAAAGAAACGAAATTGAGTTATTTGTAGTGAGGTGGATGGACCTAGAGTCTGTCATACAGAGTGAAGTAAGTCAGAAAGAGAAAAACAAATACCGTATGCTAACACATATATATGGAATCTAAAAAAAAAAATGGTTATAAAGAACCTAGGGGCAGGACAGGAATAAAGACGCAGACATAGAGAGTGGACTTGAGGACACGGGGAGGGGGAATGGTAAGCTGGGACGAAGTGAGAGAGTGACATGGACTTATATATACTACCAAATGTAAAATAGATAGCTAGTGGGAAGCAGCTGCATAGCAAACGGAGATCAGCTCAGTGCTTTGTGACCACCTAGAGGTGTGGGATAAGGAGGGTGGGAGGGAGACACAAGAGGGAGGAGATAACGGGGAGATATGTAGATGTATAGCTGATTCACTTTGTTATAAAGCAGAAACTAACACAGCAATGTAAAGCAATTATATTCCAATAAAGATGTTAAAAAAAAAAAAGCTCATGTCTGCAAAGCACCTTGCCTGGGTCATAGTTGATACTAATGAATGTAAGTCGTCAGCTTTACTTGTGGGGCACCTCTTAGTGCCCCCATTGACTCAGGTTCCCATTAGGATGTGATGCTGTCTGCTCCATCTCCACCCTCCTGAACTGTGTTGAGATGACATTTGTCTTGTCTTTAAAATACTTCAGTGATCCAAGGCTGACTGTTGGGCCAATGGAGGCTGTTATTATGTACACAGGTAGAAGAGGGCTGGGTGGAGATAAATAGGTTTACTTTGTGTCTATATAGACCCCACTTGTGTATTCATAATAGCAATATCCTAATGACATGGTTTAGCTGAGAAATGCCTGTCTCTGAGGTCTGGGGGTGGTTCTTACTCCGGTGGCTCTCTTGGTGTCCCTTTGGGGCAGAGAGCAGTGGAAATCTCCTTTCCTGATCTACAGATGGCATCCCTGGTGTGAAACAGGATCAAGCCAGCAGCAGAACAAGAAAGTTCTGAGTTCTCTCTACCCTACCACCCTTCACGCTCTTTTGGCGTCTGGTTCTTAAAGACCAAACATAGTTTCTGAGAAGGTCTGTGGCGGCTGGCATTGAGGACGGCGTGTTGTGGACACAGGTGCTCAAAACCATTGGCTGTCGTGAGGGGTTTTCCTCTGGGAGGTCCTCTTCGCGCTTGGAACCGCAAGCTGAAATTATTGTTGCAGTAAACATTTTAGCCAGGCTGTGAGGTGACTCACGCCAGGATCTTAGCACATTAGTTCCCAGCCTAATGCGATGCTCGGTTTAAGGAGCTGCAAGAGTGCTCTTTTGGGTGACAGCGTCTGGAAATTGGCACTTTCAGGGGTTTGGGGAAGGGGAAAGAGAAATGCTTGCTTGGCGGGTTGGAGGCTTGGCACCCTGACGTTGCTCGTGGGGGATGTCCTGATATCGGCAGAGTGACAGACCCTATGCCGGTGACAGCTCCGGCCTCCAGGGTGGGGCCACTTCCAGGGGAGGTTACCATTTGCGCCCGGACTAGGGAACAGAGCAGGAGATGCAGAAATTAGACACAGTGTCGGTCTGCACCTGGTTCTGCCCCAAATCTGTTTGCCCTTGAGAAACTCCGTTAACTCAGTTTCCCTGTTGGTGTGGTGGGAATGACTCCACTGGAGGAGAGATTCTTCCAGAGCCCCCGCAGAGTGTTCAGGTGATCGCTGAGCCTTCTGAGACTGAGAACGTGAATGATTCCCTCTTTGACTGTCCCTTCATTCAGTTACATTTCTTGAGCATCTACTCCTGCCAGGCACTGTTGTAGCTGCCAGGGATGTAGCAGCAACGAGACAACTGCAGACCTTGTTTCCATGGAGCTTATATTCTGTGGGAGGAGATTTCCAGTACACACAGGATACACACAGGATGTATCAGGGGATGGTAAATGCTATGTACAAAAAAAAAAAGCCAGGTGAGGGGTTAGCGTGATGGGAGCGTGTGCTTTTTAGTATTTAGGTAGGTGGTCAGAGGAGAATGAGGTGAGGTATGTGGGTGCTGAGTCCCTAAGGCAAGAGGATATTGCCGGTCGGCTAAAGGAACCAAGTCATTTTTTTTTTAGCAGTGTGACTTGTGGGATCTTAGTTCCCCGACCAGGGATCGAATCGAACCCGGGCCCCCAGCAGTGAGAGCGCCGAGTTCAAACCGCGCGGACCGCCAGGGAATTCCCGACCAAGTCATTTTTTTTTTTGCGGTACGCGGGCCTCTCACTGCTGTGGCCTCTCCCGTTGCGGAGCACAGGCTCCGGACGCGCAGGCTCAGCGGCCATGGCCCACGGGACCAGCCGCTCCGCGGCATGTGGGATCTTCCCGGACCGGGGCGCAAACCCACATCCCCTGTATCGGCAGGCGGACCCTCAACCACTGCGCCACCAGGGAAGCCCCCAAGTCATTTTTTAAAAGTTGTTGGTAAATTAGTATCTTCGTAGACTGGGCATATCTGAAGCCTACCCAGACTACCTTCCTTATTAGCCATTTGAGTTCTTATCTCCTCTTGCCCCTTCCCCTTACATAAAGTCCCCTGGAGGAGGGGACCAGACCTGTGTTTCTGTGTCCTGGCTTTCATTCTGTGGCCTCCCGGGGGCCAGGCTTGGTGGTGACCAAACGCCGAGCTTTGTCTTCATCAGTCGGTCCTTCCGCAACCCAGGGGGAGGTGCAATTGCTCATTTCATCCACAGATCGGGAAACTGGCGCTCAGAAAATTAGTAACTTGACTGAGATCACATAGCTAGTAGGTATCACAGCCAGGACTTGGTCCCAGATTGTAGACCTCAAAGCCGTGTGAAAAGACCTTGTCTTGGTCTTAAGAAAGTAGGCTCGGGCTTCCCTGGTGGCGCAGTGGTTGAGAGTCCGCCTGCCGATGCAGGGGACACGGATTCGTGCCCCGGTCCGGGAAGATCCCACATGGCGCGGAGAGGCTGGGCCCGTGAGCCATGGCCGCTGAGCCTGCACGTCCGGAGCCTGTGCTCCGCAACTGGAGAGGCCACAACAGTGAGAGGACCGCGTATTGCAAAAAACAAACAAACAAAAACAAACAAACAAAAAAGAAAGTAGACTCACGTTAAGTGTCAGGTCCATTTTTCCTTTAAATTTTTATCTCGTAAAAAAAAGTTTGTCCTCTCCTTGATATTCCTTGGTTTAAGCAACTCAAGCATTTGCTTATCTTTGTGCCTTTAGCAATTTCCTCATTAGGTCAGCTTTGAGTTATCCCTTTTGTAAAGGATTTCTGCTGGGTTGGTGTGAGGTTGAATCTCCCGGGAAGCTGGAATCGGGGATGCTCTTGGAAAGTCACCCACTAGGACCACGAGGGTCTAGTGTGAGCCTCGTCAGTAATGGGGTGGGACAGAGATAATTGGGGTCTTGGCTGTTCTGGACAATCAGGAAGGAAAGTCACTACACTTGAATATATTTCCGATTGGTTTCCCTTGGGAGGTTTCCTGTGGCCCAGCCCCCTCCACCCTGTGTGACTGCTCACAAAGGGGGACTGAAAGTTCCTTCTGCCAGGGCAGTGAGTGCAGGACACCAGGTTTGGAATCAAACACAACCTGGTTTGAATTCACCAGCTCTGCTGCTTACTAGCTATGTGTCCCCAAGCAAGTTAGTTAATGTCCCGAGCCTCAGTTTACCCATCTCTAAAATGGGATCATATTACCCACCTCAGAGTTGTTGGACAGGCATCTGTATGGTTAGCATCCTTCATACCCATGGGGCCTGCTGCCTACCTATGCCATAAAGGGGAGGGGAAATTCCCATTTATCCAGAGTCCAAAGGACTTGAGTGTGTGTATGTATAAAATTTTTTAAATATTTGAAGTTTGAAATATTGAGATTTGATGAGACAGGTGGTTTTGAAGGAGTGCTAGCCTTCCAAGTCATCAGAAAGGCCTTCTGAGTCATCAGGAAATTTCCAGAATGGTCTTTATGTTTTGTGTAATATTCCAACTTAGTCAACTGGATGATTTGCTAGAACCCTCCAGCCATTCTGGCTGGGGAAAGAAGAGTTTACTCCCTTTTCAATCATCTCAAGAGCCACAGGGCACGCATAGCCCAAGGAAAGTAGCAAACACGCCCCAGCTCTAGCCTTTCTCACCTGCGACACAGCCAGTTGGCAAAAGTGGAAAATCAGGCACATTGGCGTGCGTACGGATTTTAGCCCCAGCAGATAAGCATACCAAGTGTGTCATTAAAGCTGTCCAGAGCGGTCCCCATGGGGATCCTGTGTTTGTTGTGAGTCACTAAGGGCTATAAACTCTCCAGAGAGCATGGCAAGCCGTGGTTACAAGGTGTGTGCGTGCAGTATGAATTTACACTCCGTAAACGCGTTTCGTGTTGAGCACATCAGATGAGTGCCTGTCCGGGAGGGGAAAAGTCAGGATTGCCTCCTGTTCACACAGACCACCCCTTCCGTTCCCCTTGGGGTAGCCACCCTGAAGGTGGGGACTTCAGGCTTTCTCTTGTCTGCTGTTTGGATGCCTTCAAGAGAAGCCAGTTAGAAGACGCTGATTGTGGCAGCTCCTCAGAGCCCTCACCAAATGGCATTAGCCCAGCAGGTGCTGTCGCAGCCTCAAATTTGGAAGAAATTAACAGCCAGAAAGGTATGACAGGTATGTGAGTCCCGCCTGGTGTCCTGGCCCTGAACTGGGTGACGCTAAGCCTGGGCTAAGGAGAAGGGGAGTTGGTGGATTCAGTGGTGGCGAACCTCTGATTGCGTCGTGCTGGGTGTTGGGGACCTCTTCGGGAACACCCACCACCCGGTGGCCAATCTGCAGGTGCTGACAGCTTCGTCTTTTGTCGCCGCCCGGGTTTGGAGGCTGGCTTGGTCTCCCAACTAGTTTGGGCTGTAACTTTATCACAGGCATTGTGTTCAGTACCTTTTAATTGTACAGAAGCTTCAGAAAGCTCTCCCTGGGGGCCTGGAGAGAAGTAAGAACAACAGCTGCTAGTTCCTGTATGCTTTATTCCCTCACCTTACGGCTCAGCCTTGCCGGTGCACTCCTAACGCTGAAGTCCTATGTTCCCCGGGGCAGGGGAGAATCCGTATTTCTTTTGGGTAAGGTCCTATTAATGATGAAAAGTCACTTACTGAGGGCCGCCCAGGAGCCGAGCACTTTGTTACCCGCGTGCCTGTTCATCTCTCCCGGCCCCTGTAAGGCAGCTGGCGTTCTCCCCATCTTACTGGACAGACAGTTGAGGCTTAAAGAGGCTACACAGGTTATAGTAAGCGACTTTTCCAAGCTGCCGTGCTGGCTGCCTGCCCCACTGCTTCTTCCTTGTGGTTTCATTCATCAGCTAACGATTCCCCGACAGCCAGTGGGGCACCAGGCAGAGGCTGGGATGCTCAGACTCATGGGATTTTCTCATCTTTGGCACGCTGTCATCCAGTCAGCCAGGGACAGTTGGGAGGGAGGGCCCCTGGGGCCCAGAGCTGCTCCCTTGGCTCCAGCAGACTTACCGCATGCCTCTGGCCCAGCCGGAATCCAAAGAGGCTCGCTGGCCCATGATGGAAGATTCAACCCTGGCCATTTGGGAACCTGGAATGCAGAGCCCTGAGAGGGAAACCTCGGCAGGGATGGGGTCAATTCAGTCCCTCTCCAAAGCGAGGGTACTGAGGCCCAGAGCGAGGAAGGGACCATACTGCAAGGTGTCATGTGGAGTAGTTTCCAGGGTCAAATGTGGAAACTTACAAAGGCACTTGGATGTCTTGGCAAAGCTGGACGTTCTCTCTCTTCAACCTCTTCCCTAGCTCCCTCCTGCCTTTTGAAGGGGCGGGGGTGGGGCTCAGACTTTGGGGATCACAGCGGTCTGGGGTGATTGCTAGTGTGCAAATTCTCAGGCTACACCTTGAGGTTTTGACTCTGTAGGTCTGGGGAAGGGCCCGGGAATCTGTATTTTTATCAGGTGCCCTGGGTGATTTTTTTTTTTTGCGGTACGCGGGCCTCTCACTGTTGCGGCCTCTCCCATTGCGGAGCACAGGCTCCGGACGCGCAGGCTCAGCGGCCATGGCTCACGGGCTCAGCCACTCCGCAGCACGTGGGATCCTCCCGGAACGGGGCACGAACCCGCGTCCCCTGCATCGGCAGGCTGACTCTCAACCGCTGCGCCACCAGGGAAGCCCGCCCTGGGTGATTTTGATGCAGGGTTTCCACAGGTCAGACTTTGAGAACCTCTGCTATTCACCTTTCTGAGCCTGGTTGATTTTAGAGTAAGGAACAAGGGAGGCCACATACTCTGGCTTTTACCCCCTGCGCCCTGACATAATCCTTAGCAGCGTCCTTTTCCCTCCCACAGGTGACCCAAAGTGGAGGTGAGGTGCATGGACATCCTAGTTAAATCCCACTTCTTCCTTTTCTAATCCAATTCTCCACCCCCATCTCTCCCTGCCCTGCTCACCCCCCCACCCCACTCATATTCTCAGAATCTATTAGAGGCACATGCATTTCTGTCTTGTGCTCTCACTGTGCTGTGTTAAGAAAGCAGCCAGTGTCAGGCTTTGTCTTTGCTCGGATGTCCTGCTCTGCGCCCCAGGCCGCCGCTAGCATTCACTCACCCTTTCACTCAATCAGTGTTCCTTCTTGAGCTCCTCGGAGGGGCCAGGTCCTGGGCTGGCGTGCTGAGGAGTCACAGGAGATCACACCCTTGACCGTCCTGATTCTTCAGACTTGGTACCAAACCCACCAGCCCAGGCCGCCCCCTCCCTACCCCACTTGGATCCCTTTTGTTGGTGCTTTGAATGCTGTGCCCATGGCAGACGTGGTCAGCTGAGTGGCCAGTCTCTGCTTCCACTTGGCATCTCTCGCCGTGTCCACAGTACAGCCGGGAGCCACGGGGACTGTTTCCGTCACTTTATGTACCCTGCGGACTTTCTCAGCTCCCCTTGGTGGGGAGCCCAGGGGCCTGGGTGGCTGACCAGAAAGGAGACTTCCATCCCTGGCATTCCCTGTGGGCTCCTTCCTCCTGGGCTCTGGAGTGGACGTGGATGCCCGCACCCCCCCCCCCCCAAGCTGGACTGCTTTCTTCAGTGTGGATAGAAACGGCCGCCCTGGGTGGAGTCTTTCCTCTCTTTTGTACCCTGGGAGAGACGGGGGAAACCCCTTTTTACAGAAGGGGAAATGGAGGCACAGTGTGGTCTCTTTGGGCCAGAGCTGTCTGATAGAAGTCTCTGCCTGTGCTGTCCTATACGGTAGCCGCTGGATTTAAAATGTAGCTAGTATGACCACAAAACTGAATCTCAGATTTTATTTGAAAGGCCACGTGTGGCCAGTGGCTCCTGTATCAGATGGTGCAGACAGCCCTGAGTCAGGGCTTGATACCACAGATGTGTCTGTGGCCCGTCACAGCTCATGAGGCCTGTGGTGTGTTTTTCCACTGTGCTCGTCTAAGGCCGCTGTGCTTCTCCATGTGGTCTCTGGACTGCCTGCGTCAAAATCACTCAGAGCTTGTGTGGTTTTTAAGTTCCTGGACCCTCTACCGGACCCGGACAGTCAGATATCTGCAGTGGTCCCAGGAGTCTGCACTTTAAACGCGTCACCTCCACCCCCAGGTGATTCTGATCTTCTCTGAAGTTTGAGAACCACGGGCTCTAGCACGTTCCATCTCTACTCCTGGCGGTCTCCCCAGCCTCCAGTAGCGCCTCGGTACCTTTTTGCTTTTGTCCCCCACCCCAGCCCCTACCATCCCACTTCATACACCAGGCCAGGGGCTCTCAAGTTAGGGTGCCAAGACCAGCAAATCAGCCTCACCTGAGAACTTGTGAGGAACGCAAATTCTCAGTCTGCCCCACACCTGCAGAATCAGAAACTGGGGGTGATCCCCGCCATCTGGGTCTTAACAGACCCCTCAGGGTGATGCTGGTGCAGCTTCAGCTTGGAGCCAATCACTGCGCAAGACTGCTCTAGGAGGCTCCTTCCACTTAAATTTTTCCCCCAAATCTCTTCTGTCTTCTCCTCCTCTCCCCGTCCCCTTCCCTCTTCCCCCTTCCCTCTGTACCCTGGCCTGTCCTCTCACCAGCTGCCAAGAGCTGCCGAGACCCTTCCACACCCAGGGTGTGCTGGGAGCGTGGCGAGATGATCCCTCTGCCTTTCACAAGGGGATCCGGGCCTTACCCAAGGGGTGGCCATCACGGGGATGTTACGGGGAGGCAAGCAGAGCGGTGGCCAGCAGCACCCTCACCCCCATCTTCTCTCCCAGCATCACAGGTGGTGGCCGCCTGCCCACCCTGTGCCAGAAGAGCAGAGGGCCAGATGGGCCCATTTCCCTGGGGCCCCCTCTTGGGGCAGGGCCCCTGCTGCTTCCCCTGGCATCCATCAGCCCGGAGGAAGTTGGCACGGCTCACAGCTGTGCTCGACAGACAGCACTTGTCTATTTCCTGTCTTCCCAGTGTTTACAGAAAGCAGGGGAGCTGGAGGCCGGATCAGACGTGACCGTGCTACTTATCCGCTGTGGGACCTTCCTCGTGCAGGTCATTCCCCTCTAAACCCCAGTTTCCTATTCCATGAAATGAGATCTGTAGTGCCAGCCCGGCTTAGCTCCCAGATTTGTGGTTGCTTTTTACCCGAGCCCTTGCATGTAGAAGTGCTTTGCACACTTGGAGGCACTTTACAAAGGTGGTTGGTACCACCTCAGTGCTGGTGAGGGCGGGCGGACCTGTGCCTTGGGGAACCGACTCTCCTGGTTAGCTTGGAACTTTCCTGGTTTCAGCACGGAAAGTCCCACATCCTGGGAAACCCCACAGTCCCAGGCAAACCAGGACAGTTGGTCTCCCTATCTGTACCCCAGTGGCTTCCAGACACTCAGCTGCTTTTGCCATATGGAAAGTGATCCCCTCCCCGACCCTGCCCTCCCGGAAGTTAAGGCATCACCTACCTGACTCCTGACCCCCTCTACCTTTGCTGATCGCATTGACCTTATGGCCCTGCCCTCGCTTCCAGCTCATTTACGTCTCTGGGCGTCGACCGATGGCCTGGATGACCCACCACCCAGATTCCAACTGAGCATGTCTTTATTAAGGCACATCTGCCATTTGTTTACTTATTCGCTCACTGGATAAATACTCATCAGACCCCGACTGGGTGCCTGGTGCCGACAGGCTGAGCCACGCCAGCTCTGCCCTCGTGGCGCTTCCATTCTGGAGGGCTTTTCTGCCTAGAACGCCTAACTGGAACCAGAAGGATGCCCTTCCTTAACCTCTCCCTGGATCCAACAAAGCTCCTGGTTCGTCCACCTGGCAGGTGTTGAGTACCTGCTCGGCCTGGGTGTGGTGCTTGGAGCCGCAAACAATGTCGGCCGCTTTCCTGGCTCCTGTTAAGGGGCTCAGGGTCTCCTGACTGTCCCATGAACCGGCCAGCTCGTTCCCACCCCTCACCTCTTCTTCTCTTATGGCTCCACCCCCGTACAAAGTCCAAATTCCATCCTGTCCCGGCCCCATGCCCCCTTCTGCACAGCCTTTCCTGCTCATTCCAGCCCCTCTGTGCGCAGTCCTGCCTTGCCGTGGGCACGTCATCTGGAGACCAGGTCCTGCAGGAACATTTCTTGAGCGTTAGGTGGGGCCTTCCTCCTGAACTGGACCCGCGGAGGGGGCGGGGGCCACAGGGCGCCTACGCATCTGCCTCCCTCCCTATGCCTGGAGCACACAGTAGGCTTTCAGGAAACGCTCCGAACGGGAGGAAACACGCAGATGTGAATTTCTCAGCTGGAAGAACCTTAGGAGACATCGAATCTGGCAGATGTATTGGCGCACCTTTGGAGGAGCCTTACCTGACAGGTAGGGCAGCACCTGGAGAACACCTGCAGCCCCACCAGTAATTGTTGGGGTTTGGAGGGGTCAGTAAATATATCCCTCTTTCCTTCTGGAATTTGGGACCCGCCAAAAGATAGAGACAGAAGTGGGACAGATAGAGCATGTGGCTTGGGCGCTGCTGGCCCCGCTCCCCTGCACGGGACCCCATTCTCAGGCCTGGTAGCCACAGGCCCGGATCCGATGACCTAACATAATGAGTCCACTGGGTTTTACTCCTGGCCCTCGTCCTTTGTGTCACCTGGTCATTGTATCTGCATAAGCAAGTGGACAGTTTATCTTTCAGTTTCCAGAATCTTCGAGCGTGGTAGAGCCCCCGAAGTTCTTTTGTTTGTTTATTCTGCAAATAATTATGGTGCACTTGTCTGGACCAGAATCCTTCTTAAGTATCAGGAATATAGTCGTAGATAAAACAGTCCTGCGCAAACCATGGTCCTCCCCTCGTCATGCTTAAAGTCAAGGACATTTTCAGAAAATTAGACACCAAAAGCTCTTTCTGTGTTTCCATTGTCATTGAAAACTTCCTGAAATGCCCTTTTGCTTCCCCACCTTGGTCAGCGGGGCAGACAGAGCCTGGACAACTCCCTTTTTGGAAGTTAGGCTTCTGCAGACCTTTCGGGTCCTAACTCAGAAGCTGAGCATCTTAGGACAGGTGGTTGTACTTGACCCTACAACTCCCACTGCACACATGTAAGAAAATAAGAAGCCAGTGCGTCAGGGAGTCTCTTCATTGTTTGCTTATTTGTCCTCCAACCTAAGCCAGAATCCTGGTTAACTGGGCCTTGCAGCTGGCTGGGACCTGGCTAGAGGAGGCTTGATTGTGTGTTTGGACAGCTGCAGGAGTGTTTGAAATGACCAGCAGCTCCTCTCCCTTCTCTTCCTGCTGGCCTCTTGGTGTCGGCATCAGTGACTTCCCCCAAAGGCTGTGTGTCCCTGTGTGACCATCTCCCCAAGGTGACTGGGCTTCTGTCTGCGGCCAACCCTGATGACCGTGGGCCAGAGCCCCACCCTCTTGCTGTCACCAAGCCAGTTCCTCCCTCCTGCTTACTGGGCTGACTTGCTGGTTCTGTTCTCTGGGTTCTTTTCAGAGACTTACTGTTTGCCAGGTGGACAAACCAGTGTTCTGAGTAGCTGCACACTTAGAGGCACCCTAGCTTCTCCCCCACTCCCATGTCACTGAAACACTGTAAGGCTCTCATCACTTACGTGCACTCATGAAAATCATGCAGGGGAGCCTGATCTAAGCACTCCTGCTTTGCAGGGTTGCCTGCATTAAACAACCAAAATAAATTAGGTACATTAATAACCTCATTTTCCAGATGGAGTAACTGAGGCACAGGGAGGTTAAGAAACTTGCCCCAGGCCGTAAAGCCAGGAAGCAGAAGAGGTAAGATTCGACTCGAGTCCAGCTGGAGTCCAGCTGGAGCCCACAGTAGTCACCACCCTCCTGTCCCTGCTGCAGCAGACTGCAGCATCACTCGTGTCCGTCCTGAACTGTGGCAGGGTCTGAAGTGAGGAATAACAAAGGGACTCTGTCCCTGAAGGTGCCAGACACACCCCTTCTGTCCAGGCCCAGCCCTGGTGGGGAGCTCCTTGTGGCTGCCTCCCTGGGCTGGGCAGGGTCCTTGTAAAGTGTGAGGGTCATGGGGCAGCTCTGCAAAGTCCAGCCAGAGGCTCAGGTGTGGTGTCGCTGACACAGCCTGTCTTTCCCAGCGCTGTGGGTTTCCTGCTTCTCGTGGCATTAACGTGTTAAAGATAACAGAGGTCATAGGAGGGTTTGGCTACTCTCTCTGTTCACCCTGTGAGATACGGAGGCCTGATCACCAGCACTCAGGGTGGCATCCGAGGCTCAGAGAGTTTCATGCTTAGAGCTCGATAACTATTTGTTAAAGAAAAAAACTAGCTTTGTATTGTTTGCACTTCTTAGTTTCCTACTACCTTCCCAGAGAGTCACGTAGTTACAGGAGTATTTGAGTTGCAAATGATAGAAACACTGCTGGAACTGACTCATAGAAAGGGAAATCAGTAGCTCCCCCTAACTGAATTGATCAGCGGTAGGTCAAGCTTCAAGCATAGCTGCATCCAGGGGCTCAGATGATGTCATCTCCCAGCTTTCCTTTCATCTGTTTGGGCTTTATCCTTTCTAGTGGCAAAAATGACCCCTAACAAGTCTAAGCAACGTTTATCGTTCTTGGATTCCAGTGTAGAGGGTCCTTTATTCCCAGTATTTCTAGCAAAAATCCCAGGACTGACTCTCATTGGCTTAGCTTTAATTATGCAACAGCTCTGAGCCAATCACTTAGTCCAGTAGGCAGGAATGCACTGATCGGCAGGCCCAGATCATGTGCCCTTCCTTAGAATAGGTTGGGGTAGGGGTTGTGAGCTTCCAGGGAAACGCACTGGCTGATAGTGGGGTATCAGGCAAAGGAGGGTCAGGGAGGGTATTCATCCTGAGGAATGGAAGCTGGGAGACGGGTGTACAAGCTGTCCTCTGCAGAATGTGAGCTGACTCCTTCAGCCAGTGTGTGTGTGTGTGTGTGCCCCTCGCTCACTAGGTGTTGTGAGATGCGAAGGAACGCCTTAGATGTAGATGCTACCAGTTAATTATTTTGCAGGTTTTCTTGAGCACCTACCATGGGCCAGGCCCTGTTCTAGACCCCTGTGGAGGAGCTAGGCTTTCTCTTTTGTCCGTTGTTCCTTCTGTCTCCCCTTTTCCTTCCTTCTCTATCTTCAAGAAGCAGCTGGACTCTTGCTGTCTCTCATGTTCCTTCATAGTCTCCTGGGCATAAGTCATCACGACCCCTCCTTTCTCTCCCTCCCATCCCTCTGTTTAAGCTTTTTTTTTTTTTTTTTTTTCAAATCACACCTGTCCCAGGCGGGCTTGCAGGAGGAACCCTGGACCGTTGGCTTCCTGAGTATGGGGCCTGCGTGGGCTTGATTTGAGCACCCCACACACAGTGTGCCTGCTTCCCTGAGGGCCAGCATAAACGCGTGCTGTGATGGCCCCCTCGTCAGCCTCCTGCCATGTCCCTGGTATTGCTGAGTGCGCCGAGGTCAGCGGCAGCAGCGAGGGCTTTGGGCCCTCCAGACGGCATCTGGCTTCTCTCAGCCTTCCCATAGGAGTCAGATTTTCTGGGCTGCATCGCTTGGCCATCTCCCTGGAGAGCGCTGACTGCTTCCCTCTGGAGATGACCTGAATTCATAGCATACCCAGCAGGAAGATGCTACCTTCTCACAGCAGGGTAGGGAGTGGGCAGCCTGGGAAGCTAAGAATTTAGCAAAAGGGCATGGTTGGCCTGCCTCTGCACCTGGTGTTGTTTAGGGCGTAGGTGCGGGCTCCCCGTTTCATTCCATATCAGCCCCAGGAGGAGAGCGAGCCTTCACACTAAGGCAAGCCCCCGGACCTGGAGCCCTAAATGTAGGGACGTTGGAGACTGTGTACCAAGTGCTCGGGGCCACGGAGCCAGACTGCCTGGGTGCAAATCGTTCCCAGCTCCTTAACCCCTGTGAGCCTCAGTTTCTCCATCTGTAAATTGGGGGTGCTATTCCTATCTAGTAGGGTTTTGTGGGGATTAAATGAGATGGCCCATGCACAGGGCTTTGCATGGTGCTTGGCGCATAGTAGGTGCTCAGGAAACATCATTTATCTTAGCCTAATACCGAATGGGCACTGGAGCAATACAAGGCTCACCGGAGAGATGCCAGTTTGCCGAAGTCCAGGGTCAGTGATCCGCAGGAGATAAACTCTTTGGAGCAAGGTGAGTCTTGTCGAGGAGACATTTTTGGAGATGGCATCTGCCAGCGCTTTGCTCCCCAACTCAGAGGCAGCTGTCAGAGACTTACAACTTGTGAGAAGCCCACACCGGGGTCTTCAGGGACACTGCTTCATCTTCCCAAGCCTCGGGTTCCTCATCTTGGAATGGGAATGAGGGAAGCCACCCGGCAGAGCCTGGTATACCATGGGTACTTAATAAGTGGAATGATGGCTTTATTAATACGTCATCTCAAATGGGTTGCAAACAATAAAATGATGTTTGGGAAGCGTGGGGTCTGGTTGGTGTGGGCAGCACTGGAGGTGCCTTTCCATGGAGTCGGGGGTGGGGGGGGGCGTGTGCCCACCGGGCACTCTTCTGCCTGTTGGGATTTTGAGTCCTGGCCATGACTGAGCTTTCACTTTGCTCTCCATGGCACGCGGTACAGATCCGGGCACTGTGCCTAGCAGTGAAGGGAGGTACGTGGTTAGGGAGTGGGGAGCAGGGGCCTTGGGGAAGGCCTAGGGCTTCTTCCCCTCACAGCATCAGGACTGCCAGGTTCAATGGCAGTGGCTGAGCCTTCACCCAGCCTGGCCAGCCCCAGAGAGGGCCCTGCCTTCCGCTGCAGGGTTCCCTGCCAGGGGTGTGCTAGTGTTTTCAGAGCTTACACCGCAGGCGCTCAAGTCAAAGGAGGGCTGCTTGTAAAGGCACAAAGGCAACCTCGAGAAGTCCAAGGCCAGCCACGTGGGGTCTGGCGCCAATGCTGGGAGCCTGGAGCAGTGCCCTCTCACTCCGTCCCGCCCCCTAGGAATTTCCGAGGATTCTCCCTAACGGCCTGCCTTGCTTTACTGCTCGGCCGGGGCGTCTGCTCTAGCAGGACCTTTCAATCTCTGAAATGCCTGGGAGACAGAGAATCGGATTGGTCCCTGCCTCACCAGTAGTCTGCAGGACCCTGGGCCAGGTGAGTAATCAGTCAGTCACCTGCGTGTGTCAGGGTGGGCGGGCTCCCTGTGTGCAGTATGGAGCTGCTTCCCTCTCGGGCTGTGGGAAAGTGGTTAACTTAGGGAAACAGACTGACCCATCGAGTCCAGGGCAGGTGTTCCTCCTGAGCTGGCACCCCTGCAGGGACTGGAAACGTACTTCCTCTCTGGCAGCCCTTACGGTCTTTGATTTGTTTGAAGCATCCACTCACTGGTACATTGAGCCCCAAGTTGATCTCTTTGTAGCATCCACCCTTGGCCCGTGTCCTACCATTTGAGGACCTTACACGCTGAATCTATTTCCTTGACACGCCAACCCCTCTGACGTGAGAAGACAGCCACCGTGGCACATGAACCAGTACACCTTCCTGCACCAGCTTCCTTTCTCTAAGCATCTTTTTTCCCAGCCAGGGCAGAGCAGATCGTGCTGGGGAAGTTGGAGGACAGGATGTCTTGCCGTGGTGCGCCCAGCTTGACTAGCCTTTGACTCTCATCTCCCACCCGGAGCCCTTTGTGAGGGCAGAGAGAGCTTCTGGAGCCCGAAGCTTCCCTTGCACATCCAAGGGAAGAATGTTCCCCAGACTGAGCTGTGTGTTCCTGGCTCTCCTGATGTTTCTTTAAGAGGACTCTGCGGGAGCCCGAAGACGTCAGGCGGGCCCTCCTGGCAGCAGGCAAGGAGAAAGGGAGCTAGGAACTCCATGGAATGCTCTTAGGGCAGGTGGGGCCGACACAGTAGCCTAGGCCAGGCCAGGGCTGTGGAATTGGGATGCAATTCTGCACCCACCCCTGCGCTGACAGCTCTTAGGTCAGAAGGAGCCCCAGAGACATCCAGTGACAAGTTCACATACTCCTTTTGGGATCCATAAGCAGCATACACGGCCAAACGAACAGCACTCGCCTCTTGGCAAGAGGGTCCCGTCGACATCTGCCTGCAGCCAAGAGGTTACAAAAAGAGGAGGGTGGACAGAAAAGCAGCACGTTAAATGCCAAGCCCTTGAAAAAGGAGATTGAATTTCTCTGCCTGGAAATGTTTAACTTGAGTCAGCCGCCTCCCTTCCAGACCAGGCCAGCCTGGGTTGGAGGCCTGGTTTCCGCCCCGCCACTTCCCCCAAATTAGCTCTTTGCAGGTGTGCGTGCAGAGCAAATGCTAATTTGGAAGGAGATTTATAGGTTTCTCCAGAGACAGGAGCAGGAACAATTTCCTGGGCAGCGGGGTTATCCTGGGTTAATTTTCCTGATTATGGAAAGGATCTTAGCTGAAGACTCTTGGGCCCTGCCTGCCCATGGTCTCTGCTGAAATCCGTGCTGTCTGCTCACCTGCCTGAGGGCCAGAGGGCCACTGTCCCCTCGTCCCCTGCCTCCTGGGTTTGGGCTTCACTGTCTGGGGTCTCCTGGCTGAAGAGTAACCGGAGCTTGCATGGGGATTCCTGGAATGTCGGCAGCTATGTGCCATCTGCCACCGGGGAAGGAGTGACCTCACGGGCCTGGCTGGTGAGCCACCTGCAGTTCCAGAGGGACGGGACAGCAAGTCCACAGCACACGGGACTTTTTCTTGTTACAAGTCGAGTCCCAGTGCTGCCACCTGCTCCTGGTTAGGACACCTGCTTCTTCAATCGGCTTATTTTCTGCTGCTTTGCCCAACTGTGGAAGCAGTTCTGAAGCATCCACAAAGTGCGGGGTGTGTGTGTGTTTTGTGTACACCCGCACTGGGCCAGCCCTGTACACCCCGCCACACGTATCTGTTCTCCTTCCCCTCAGACAGCCTCAGTGATCCACGCTGTTTCAGGTGTGCCAGGAAAGACGTGTGTGAAAGGCCCAGATATTCCAGGTTTGAAGTTTGTGGACTGGGGAGAAGAAAGAAGAAAGATCTAGCAGTTCCGCCCACCAGAGTAGGGCAGGAGGAGGCTGGCTTACGAGAAAAAAATACAGTCGCCCCTTGAACGACATGGGTTTGAACTGCTCGGGTCCACTTATACGTGGATTATTTCAATAGTGAATATTACACTCCTGCACCATCTGTGGATAGTCGGATCCACCAGGATACGGAGGGCAGACTGTGAATTACACCCCAGTTTTCGACTGTGTGGACAGTGGGCGCCCCTGTCCCCTGAGTTGTTCACGGGTCAGCTGTCTATAGAAAAACAAAAAGTCTCTGACCTGCTCCAGACCATTCACATCCAGTGTCACCGCTCTCATTCTGTTCATTCCTTTATTCAAGCTGGACGCTTTGACTCCGCCATGGCCGAGCCTAGAACCTGCTATTCTTTAGTTGGAGTCATTTTCTCTTGGGGTGCGGGGGAGGGGCGTGGAAGAAGACGGCGTCCAAGAAAAGCATGTTTGGTCTTGAAAGCACCTCTGGGCAGGGGAGCGCGGTCCTAGGAGAGCCTCAGCCTGCTCTAAGGGTTCCCTTGCCCCAAGCTCATGCCCTGGGCTAACTTCAGCTCTGTGGGCGCTTCTTGGGCTTAGGTCGTGGGTCAGGGCTCTTCTAGGTGCTGTGGTACATGATACGCGGCTCCTGCCAGGAGCTGCTCCAGAAAGACCTAGAAGGATGCCGTTCTGTACAAGAGATTTCCTTGTCTGGGCTGACAGGGTCATTTGTATTCCTCCGAGGACGACAGCCTAGGCTCTGGTCACCGTCAGTGGAAATTCTGCCTCGCCTCTCTGTCCTCCTACTTGTTTTTAAGACCGAGGGGCTGGGACACGGCTGTATGTTCTGTCGAACTGGGGGTGAGCCGTGAACGCGTGCGCCAGTGTCGGGGTGGGGGGGCAGTGTGGTGGTGGCGAGCCATGGGGTTTTTCCAACTTACATTTTTCGAATAGTTTTCTCCTCTGCACTCCCAAGAGGCTGTACGCGGAGTGCAGTAAGCGTTTGACCTTTGTGAAATGGTGGAGTGGGCCAGACAGACGGGGGAAACGTTTGGTGGCGAGCTGGCGGCAGCTCAAAGCAGGAATTCAAGCTGCATCTCTGCCTTTCTCAGCCCGTAAACAGGCGAAAGTGAGGGGGGCGGGCGGCAAAAGAGAGGGGGCTTCGTGCTTCCAGATTAGGATCTCGTGGGCCACTTCCTCAGCAGCAAGCCCCCAGCTGCTGGGAGCCCCACTCGGGAGACCTCTCAGCAAGGAATGTTCTACCTGGAAGTTCAGGTCAGGTTTCCAGGAGAAGCCCCTGGGGATCCAGGGACAAGGCTGCTGGGCAGGGGCTGGTCCCAGAACCAGAAGGCAGTGGCTCCTGGGAGGGGGAGGGGGAAGAGCCAGCTGGCACATAGCGCTTGGCCTGTGCCAAGCACGGTTCTTTTATGGGTTCGGTACGTGCGTGTGTCTATATGGACTCTGTGTGTATAGTCACTCATTTCATCCTCACGACAACCCTGTAAGATGGGTACTGTTATTGCCCCATGTTACAGGCAAGGGAACTGTGGCAGAGAGAGGTTAGTAAGGGACTGGGACTCAAACCCAGACCAACTCGCCCCCAAGGTGTTTCCGGCCAGTTAGACCACGCTGCCTCTCAGCCCAAGTGTTCAACGAGCATCTGTCAAAACCGGAAGTCAGATACGCAGCTTATGCGTTCAGGTTGCGTCTTCCCACGCGGGGAGAAGTTCTGTCCACAGATGTAGTAACTCAGGGACTTGAGTTTGTCCTCCTCATCCCACTGCTCTCCCTTGCCCCCTCCCAAAAAAACCCCCATTTTCTGTGTCTTGATTATATATTTGGTTCATAGACAACACTGCTAAAACTCCCCAGGTGAAATAAGGTCATTTTTCTGATTGATTTTGTTCATTTTAAATCCTGAAAGTTGTACTCTGATGGGAGGAGGGACACAGTCGTGGGGCCCCCACTGGTCCTACTTTGAAGTCTCAGAATCGGCGACTGCAAAGGCCTCTGGAGACCGGATGGACCACTGCAGAAGCAGGGGTGCCCCAGGCCCTTTGAACAGACTGAGGACCTAGGAGGACAGGACTGGACCAAACAGTCCAGAGAGGCAGGGGTGTACCCAGGAGTCTGCACAGGTGGGGTGGGAGGGGCTCAGGGGGGACCAAGGTAGGAGAAGTGGGCCCAGGCCTCGCACACCTTAGAATCCCTGGGTGAGTTGGCTGAGGGGAGGAGCCATGCCTTGGGCCTTAGTTGACTGCCCCTTAATGAGGACAATAAAACCCACCATCGTAATCTTCCCAGGGGTTTGGGTGACAAACATAAGAGGTGAGAGCACTTTGAAGAAAATATCAGCCCGAGTGTGAAGATGCCGACTAGCTCCACGCGGGCAGAGGGCCTCCAGCCGGCCTCGCTAGCTGGTGTGCATCCTTTGCTTCCGCTTGAGCTCTGTCTGTTAGGATTTGGGGTGACCGTGGCCCTTGGGCAGGCCCTGAGTCTCTGCGCTTTAGTCTCATCTCTAACACGGGCATCGTGCCACCCTCCGAGGTTGCTGGGATGCGTGCCCAGCACGTAGAGCTTCCCCGGTTCCTGGGATGCCGAGCACGGCTCCTGGCCTTCCAGCTCTAGGTTGTTGAAGTACAGGCACGCCGGAGACCCAGTAGGGTTTCCTGTGACCCAGCCCACGTGGCCCGGCACTGCTGTTTCTCAGCCCAAGGTAATTTTTCAATTAACTCCATTGGCTGGAAACCGGGGCGCCCTTGGAGTGGGGGAAAACGTTCCAGGCCGGAAAGGGCCTCCCCTCTGCCCCCGCTGGCTTGGGGCTTGGCTTCAGAGGGAGGATCCAATTTCACATCAGGACACCAGGACGTGATCCCAGTGCCCCTCTGAAAAATCCCACATGGCGCCTTCTGGAAGCCCCTGTGGGCTCCGCGCTAGCGGCTGGCCTGTCCTCCTCCCCTGCCCCCTGCAGACTCCCTGACCCGGGTTCCGGCGGTGAGAGCCTCCAACGGTTTCATTGCTGACTCTATCGCTAAACAATTTAGAAAGGCGGCCCTGCCAGTTTTCATAAGTGAAACATTTGAAGTATGCGAAGCATATTTTATTTTTTCTTGGAGCAGCTGCTCGGTTGGGCTGGAGAATAGTCAGGAGCGAGTTACATGGATCCGTGTGCCGCCCTGCAGCTTGCAGGCTCCGCGGCCTTGGGCGCCTCCCACTGCAGGAGCCCAAGACGTCCTCTTCCTTCTCCGCCCCCTCCGTGGGGTCAGGCATCCTCTCGATGGCATCGGAACTGGCTGCCAACATCGGCTGAGGGCTCGCTCTGTGCCAGGCCCCTTCTTGGAGCTTTTGGTCTGTTAGTCATAGGCTGTCACAGCAGCCCTGAGAGATGGATACTATCATTACCTTCATTCCTCACGTGAGGACACGGAAGTGATCTGCTGGGGTCCAACAGCTACTATAAAGGACAGAGCCAGGATTTGGTGCCAGAATCACTGCTCTTAGCCATCACTGTTGTGGTTTTATAGGTGAGGAAGTTGAGGGATGTAGAGGTCGAGACATAGCAGGAGACGCCCATTCTTAGTTCGCCTTCTGAAGCCACGTTTGAGACAGTGAGTCCTTCAGGTTTGCTGTTTGTCCACGTTGCCACCTGGACTTGGTTTAAATTCTTCTGAAAGCCCGGATCTGTTCGAGATACAGATCTGAAGATGCGGGAATTTCAGACTCGCCGCCCTCGTGTGCTGGCGATGCTAGGAGAGCCCCGGCTGGGCCCTGGTCGCCCACTTCCCTTCTCTGTGTAATTGTTTACATCTGCGGGGGCCTCCGGCATGTTGAACATGTTTCGAAGCATTTAACCCGAGTTGACTGATGCCTAAGAAAGGCTGAGCAGAATGTTCCAGCCAAAGCATGTTTCCAGTTTGCTTCCAGGTTATAGTGGCCAGTGGCCTAGCAGTCAGGGCTGTAGATTCCAGACACCTTCCTTTGGGCCTCAGTTTGGCCGTCTATAAAATGGGGATATAAATGTCTTTCTTCCCCCCAGGCTTCTTAGGAAGGTAGCTCTCCTGCCGGGAGCCAGGCCTTGGAGAACCCCATCTCTGACAAGTGGGACAGGCAGCTTCAGTCTGCTCTGTGCATTCTGGTAATGGGTGGAGAAGGAAATTGAGATGCAGGTGTTTTGCTGCTGACTCAGACTCGGGTGGGAAAGAAAGCAAGGTCTGGGCTCTCCCCCTGCAGTCGCAAGGCCTCGGTCAAGTTGGTTCCTCCTGGTTTGCAGTGAGCTTTGTGCTCGCTGCATGGATAGGCTGCCATGTCACAAGTTGGTGGGTGTAACCAATGCTGGGCCTTCTTTCTTTTTCCTCTTTGTGTTTTGTTAATTTTTTCCCCCGGAGGGTGGAGAAGAGGGAGGAGGGGTGGGAGGAGAGAGTTTTGCGTGGTGAGGGTGGAGAGGGAAACAGGCAGTGCTGCCCAGTGGTCACTGCCCCTCCTGGATCCGCTCCTTTAGGAGCCAAGCCTTGGGGATGGGAGAAACTTGTGGTGAGAGCCAAGGCTGGGGGACCCGGTTGTTTTCACCAAAGTTCGAAAAAAGGCCCAGTTCCAGCCCTGCCCCGCCCTTTGTCCTGGAGTTTAGTTTGAGAGATATGCACAGCATGGCATTTAGGGCTGGGCGCCTAGTCCAGTTAAGAACATGAGCTTTGCAATCAAACAGACTTCTGAGTTGGGATCCGCTGTGCCACCGGGACCTGCTCTATAACCTTGAACAAGCCTGTCCACCTGTCCTGGTCTCCGCCTCTCCACCTCCGTTTGCATGTGCAAAATGGAGAGAATGCTAGCACTGCTCCCAGCGAGAGAATTCAGTGGTCCGAGGCTTAGGGCCAGGCACATAGTCAGCACCCAAACGGGACCCAGAGCCCTCAGGCCGAGGAAGGCTGCGGGGTCAGTGCTCGCAGACCTCTTCGGGTGGGAGAAGAGGAGAAAGGCTGATTCGGGTAGGAAAAGTCTGGAAATGGCCTTGAGGCAGAGCTTGAAAATTTGTGCCTTCCAGGGTTTCGACCCAGGGGGACTGGTCACTGCAGTCAAAGAAAAGCTAGAATTAAAGCACATGTGGGAGTAGGTGCTCGCTGGTTCTGTGGAGGTAAATTCCATTGTCCGTTTTGCTTGTGCGGTTTCTGAAGGACAGTGGCACAGCTTAGGGTGCTTAGCACATAGCAGGTGGCCTTTAAGTTTCTGGGGATGCTGGGCACCCAGAAAATGGTCCCTGACAGAAACCGTTTATCAGGATTCTTTTACAGTTGCAAGGGACAGAAAATGCAACTCAAACTGGCTTAAGAATGTGTTGGTTCACATAACTGAAAAATTCAGGAGTAGATCCTGGCTTCAGGTGTGGTGTGATCCAGGACAACAAGGATACTATCTGAATCCAGTCTTTGTCTTGTTGGCGCTCCCTTCTTGGTGGCAGGATGGCCGCTACCACCTCCTGGCTCCATCCTCGCATCCATCATTAAAGAGGGCAGCTCCTGGTCCAGACTCTGACCCTGATTGGACTGATTTGTGTCATGTGCTTCCCCTCCTAAACCAATCACAGTGGCCAGGACAACTCAGCTCTCTGATGGGCCAGCCTGGGTCTTATCTCCACCTTTGAACCATGGGCTCTGGGAGTGGGTGGCTCCCCAGAGGGAAATGGAGGTGCTCTGTCTGAAAGACTGGAGGCATAGATGTCGGCTGAACCAAAAAGTCTGCTGCCCAATCCGGGGGGGGATAATGAAGAACTTTGAAAAGGTGGGATGAGCCAGCATCCCAGGGGAAGCAGTGGCTTTAAGGCTCAACTTGATAAGAGTGCTAAGATTCCTCTTTGCACCAAGAGGGTATCCCAGGACAGCTGCTGTCAGCCCACCCGACTCGAATGGGCCCCAGCTCGCTGCTTCTAAGTCCCAAGGGAAACTGTGTTCAATGCGGGTCAAGGGAGGCAGCTGGCCAGGCCCTAAGGAGAGGCCAACCCTTTCCTCTCCCATCACTCCTGCCCAGCAAGCAGATAGGAGCGGGCTCCTTAAGGCCCCCAAGGAGGCCTGGGCACCTGGCTTTGGGACCAAGCAGTCACAGCCTGTCAGGGACTCAGCCGCCCTTTCCACCCCCAGACAGATGCTGTATTTGGGGGTGCACATTCCTTCTGGAGCTAGAATCACCCACTGAGTGACTGTTGCAGACCGCCGAGGACCGTGGGGTTCCTACTGGCTGTCAGTGCATGGTGGCATCAAGCCACACGCCCAGAAAGCCTGCCAGAGGCTGTCCTTTCCGGGCTTGGGGAGCAGTGGACACAGGAAGCGAGGACCTCCAGTGATAAAAGGGCACATTCTAGGAATCAGGCCAGGCCGCCTGCAGGGACCACGTTCCGTAGCGCAGATCCTCAGGTTTGGTTCTGCCTGAGAACTAGGGAGCTGCGTGCTGGAGGTTGGCGATGCCTTCACTTCCAAAGGCATCTCTGCTTTTGAACCTGAGACTGGCACCCTTCCAGGGCTGGTGCTTGGCACACGATTATTCCTGAGTCAGTGCTTGGCGAGGGATGGTCAAAGGACGCAGACCCCTTCCCGGAGAGAATCGGATTCCCGGGATGTGGAGCTGGGTGGGCACAGCTTCCCGTGGGAAAGGTGGCCCCCCCCAAGATTGTGGAAGAGGATTAGCTTGGCATTCGGGCCCAAGACGAGTCTGGCTGAAAGGTATGTTTATGGAACAGCTCTGCAGGAAAGACGGGTTAAACAGCACCTAAAAGAGAAAACAATTACTGTGAAATATGAGAAAAAGACAAAGCCTGCATCACCTGGTGCCTGCCAGGCCCTCCCCTACCCACCTGTAGTAAGAATTACCAGGCGGCTCTCCCAGGCCCTGGAGCAGCCTTGGAATTAACACTGCTGAGGAGTGCCTGGGCGTTGTTGGAGAATCTACTTGTATTTGGTGAGTGCTGTATTGTGTCCCGTCACCCCCAAATCTTTCAGTGTCAGGATCACATGACAAAGGCCCAGAGAACATGCAAATCTCTAGCAAACCATAGACCCAGCTCTTGTCTGCCTGCCCCTGACCCTGTTCCTGGCCTAGTGGGTCTGTCTCCACATACAGGGGGGATGGAGGGAGGGATGGGAGAGTCTACATCCCTGGGAGAGCAGAGGTAGACCAAGAGGGCTGTTTTCAGCTCCCCACGCACAGACCAGGCTGGAGGGGAGCCTGGGCTGGGTGTGAGGGGACCAGACAAGCAGAAGGAAGTGATGTCAAGTCTTCCCTCCCCCATCTCAGAGGCCCGGCCCTGAGGCTGCTGTTCCCAGGCTACGGTTCCCAGATTTCTCTCTCCACAGACAAACCGTTACATTCAATCAAGTCCCACCTGGCTGGATGTCCCTGTGGAATTCCAGTCATTTACAGAGCATTGAGGAACCTTCGGGGCTGAGTCTAGAACCGAGGGCTGCATTGCTGCCTCTGCTGCCGCTGCCCTGGGCTGTTTGAATCCAGCACTCCTGTCCCTCCTTGGCTGTTGGGTCAGCTTAGCCAAGAGGTTCTGCGATCTCAGGCCTTCCAGGCTGGGGGAGGGATGCAAACAGTGGTATCTGTCCCAGGAGGGTTTGAGGGCCCCCTTGTAACTGCGGGCCCTGAGAGGACACATAGGCTTTGCCTGCCTTGTGGGGCAGCTGTACCGCAGGAGAAGAGGTAGAATATAACTCAGTAGTGACCAGAAAAGACTCTGCAGCCAGACCACCCGGGTTTAACCACATGTTTTCTCCATGCCTCAGTTTCTTCTGTAAAGTGGGTGCATCACCTTGGGTTATTGTGAGGATTGAGAATTAATGGTGTGAGGATTTAGAACTGTTCTGGCATATGCACGAGTGACTCAAAAAGTGTCACTGTTATCACCATGATGATGGTGAAGAATGAATTCAAGAACAGAGGGAATGCAACATAGGAATGCAGCTGCCTGTTTCTCTCCATGTGCTCCCCCCGCAGAAAGGCAGAACAGAGGAGGTGCCCTTAGGCCGCTGGTGAAGACCCTCACCCCCTCAGCCTGGGACGTGGGCTCTGCCAGCGACCCCCTCTCTGACTCTGCCTTTTCAGGACTCCCTTCCGCCATCAGGTACTGGCTTCCTTGGACACGAATACATCTGGTCCTGTTTAGTCTTGGGGCCTGGGAGCCCATCTCTTACGGGGATTTGATATGAATCATTGTACCTCAGTCTTAACATTTTAACCCTCCAAGAACCGTCTGATTCCTAATTTTTAGAACAAGCATCGTCCTAATGTTCTGGGACTACCACCTGGACCAGACTTGGCAGTGAGGACAGTAACGGCAGTCCCGGCAGCAGTGGTGGCTTTTGAGCGCCCACGGCCTTCCGGCCGCTGCTGGACCAGCCCATGGCGGGGGTGCTGCACGACCCACAGGCTGACCTGGGCTCCGTCCCACACACCCCCAGCACCTCCGAGCTCAAGCGGGGTCACTACAGCCCTGCGTGGGTGCCATGAGGATCCGGTGAGATGAAGCCTGTAGTCCAGTGGGTGGCATCCTGCACAAAGTCGGGGCTCAGAACATGGCAGTGCCATCAGCCATCGTCTCTGCCAGAAAGGGTGTTTGGACCAGAAGGGAACCATGACATCATTAAGCAGAGCGTCGTGTCACCTGGAAGTGACCTCCATCCGGCCAGGGCCAGCGGGGCATGGTCCAATTTGTCTGCTACAGGGCAGGTATAGCTCAAGTGAACGGAGGTTGTCCACAGAGCCCGGGGTTGGACTCAGGCTCCCCTTTTCCTGAGGCGTGCTGGAGGGCAGGGGGCCGGTGAGCTCGGTACCTGGATTTGGGGGGAAGATCTATAAAAGTGAGTGAATGGAAAGCCTGAACTATGTTACTGCTATATATGTATATATATGTATATTTTTAGGTATAATTTCCTACAGCAAAGTGCACAGGTTTTAAGGGTACCATCTGAGTTCAGAGAGTTTTGACAGATGTGTGCTTGGCTGTTTATTACCCGCGACAGGCAGCCAGGGACTGTCACTCCAGCCTGCCCTCCCTTCGGAGCCCCCTGTGCCCTTGGTCCTGCCTTTGCCCTGCAGACTGGGTGACTCAGCCTTCTCTGTCATTTAATCCACCCCTTCCGGGTTGGGAGGCCCACAAGTCTGGGCTCCCAGGTTCTTGGGGCCAAGGCCTCTCCTCGGAACATCGGGGAGGTTTGCCCTTTTCTATAATAATGATCTTGACGAGCTCCATATGACCCCCATTTAGAAGCTTCTGGAATGTTTCCACTTAGATGATTGCTTTGTTAAATGTTTACTACAGGCTTGGGAGACTGGCCTTGGCTCCAGTTTCAGATAAACTCAGAGGTCACTTGTCCTAAGGTCAAATAGCCAGGAAGCGGGGGAGCCGGGACTGAGCCCTGGTGGCTGACCCAGACCAGCCTGGCCCAGCACTGGGCTGGCGCTGGGCGTCGGGTGTGAGCAGAGCAGAGCCCCTGCTGGCTCCATGGCCACATCCTTCTCCAGGAGCTGCGTGGGAACGGTGACCCGGGGGAGGGCCATGCACGGAGTGGCCGGCTCCCTGTGACCCACCTCCATGTGGGAAACAAAAGCAAGCCCATACCTGATGGGGGGCACGCCTGCCTCCCCTGCCATCCATCAGGGCAAGCCTGCGGCGGCCCGTGGATTTTGTGGCCCTGTCCCCCTGCAAGATAGTACAGCGAGGGACTTCCCTGGGGGTCCAGTGGCTCAGGGTCCGCACTCCCAATGCAGGGGCCCCAGGTCAGGGAACTAGATCCCACATGCAGCAACTAAGGGTTCACATGCTGCAACTAAAGATCCCACGTGCCGCAACTAAGATCCGACGCAGACAAATAAATAAATATTAAAAAAAAAAAAAAAAAGATAGTAGTGCAAGAGTTTGGACTGGGGTGGGTGCCGGAGCTAGACTGCTCTGACCCTGCATGACACTGGTCAAGTCACCTAAATCCTGTGCCTCAACTTCCCCATCTGTTGAAGGGGGTGATGATAACAGGACCTACTTCATGAGGTTATTGCGAGGATTCACTAGTTATCGTTAAGGAGTGTAACAGACTTACCACAGAGCCTGGAGCACATATTATGTGCTCCCGAAGTGTTAGCAAAGGAATCGTCATTGTGATACACGGTGGTTACAGTATTATTGCTGTTTGGACCTTTGGCTTGGGAAGGCCAGACTCGTGAACCGGCCACCCACCGAGAGAGCTCCGAGGCCTCTCGCTGCCTGTTCACACATCCTGTTCTTGGACGGTGCCCCACAGTCACGGAGAGTAAGTGTTTTTCTTTGTCTTCTTCCTCTCCCGCCCCAGCCCTGTGAGCTCACAAAAATTAAGCCAGGAAAGGACTTGTCGCAAAACTGGGGGCTCTTCCCCAGGGCCAGGAGCGGTCACCTCCCTCCTGTGCTGTGTGGATTCCTCCACAGTCCCCACCTCCTCCTCCCACTGCCCAGAATTCACAGCTGAGGCGGCCGCAGGGCAGACCCCGGAGGTGCTGGCCCTCAGCAGCCACCTGAACTCGATCTCAGCCGGTAGCACGCGCTGCTGTGCTTGGTTCTGGAGAACTGGTAGATCAGCAGGGAAATCAAAGGCTCTCCTGTGCCAGATGGCCCTGCCCAGCTGGTGCCGCTCCAGGTCTCGAGACACAGGTGCAGGGCTGAGCTGTGCTCGCCAGGCCCCAGGCTCTGTTCTCTCCCCTTGGCATCTTTTCTGCTCCCTGTGCGTGTTGCCTCCTTGTTACAACGTTGCTGCCACAGCTCTAACCACAAGTCCACTTTCCAGACAAGAAGGCACGGAGGAGGCAAAGCCCTATTTTCTTAAAGGGCAGTCTTCCTCAGGGACTTTCACCTACATCTCATGAGCCAGAACTGGGTCACACAGGCAACTCTAGCTGCAAGGGAGGCCAGGAAATGGCGTTTTAAAAATGGCGAGCACTCGCTGCTCTTACAAACAGAAGGAGGTGTGCTACAGAGGGGCAGGGTTAGGGTCTCCCCAGCTCCCTCTGTCACCTGAGTAGCTGTGCCACACCTCCTTGCCCTTGGGAAGAGGCCTCTGGGGGCTTCCACTGTGTGGCCTGCCTGCTCCCCCCAGGGCAGCGTCATTGGTAACTGCTGGCCTCCCCGGGGGTGGGAGAGCCGCTGTCTCCCAGGCAATGCTTACTTCCGGCTTCCATGGCCTAGAGCTCTGCCGGGTTTGTGGCTTCTTTGGCACCAGGCCCTTTTACCACCACCGGCCCGCTGCCCTAAGGTCCGTGGTTGCCCAGCGTCGGCAGAAAGGTATGCAATTGATCTTTCCCTTTTGTGTCCCTGGGCCAGGGCCAGTGTGGTTTCTCCAGGAACATGGCTCCTTCCCCAGCAGCTCTCCCGCCTTTGGCACAAGGCTCCCTCCTGTCCGTGTGTCTGCGGCCCGCGCTGCACCAGGTGCTTCACAAACCCCGCTTCTTCCCTTCCCCACCTCGTGCCCCTGAACGAGCACTGACCAGGAGCTCCGTGCCCCGACAGGGTGGTCTCTGTGCTTTTGACATGTGACGGGTGTGCCTGAGGAACTGAGTTGTTTGTTGTGACTAGTTTACGCTTAAGTAGCCACGTGTGCCTGGTGGCTGCCTCACTGAGCAGTGCAGCTGTGGAGCAGAGCAGGGACCCCTGTCCCGCCAAGGGGAGAAATGCACAATCGGTAGCATTCATCTAGATTCCTGAAGAGTGCATCCCTCTAAGGGCACTGAGATTATGAAGGCCCAGAGAGGGATAGTGACTTGCCCAAGGTCACACAGCAAGGTAGCAATCCCTCTGAGACAGCAACGCAAGTCCTCCAACTTTCACTTCTTCATTGCTTCTGAGGAATGTGGTCGCTCCCCTCTGTGAGGGGAGGAGGAGTTGGGGGCACGAGGGCACACACAGCACTCATCGTGCTTAGCACGTTTAAGTGTATTACCTGTGAGTCTCATTCCCATCACTCGCATTTCACAGGTGAGGCCACTGAGGCCCAGGGAGGGGAAGTGCCTGTGAATGGTCCTGAAGCCTTACAGGGCTTCAGTCTTGTGAGGCTCTCTGTGATTGCAGTCCCAGGACTGTCACCCCTCTCTGCCCCTGGAAGGGTCCAGGCTGTGCAAGGTCTAGTCCAGCCAGGGCAGGTGCAGTTAGTAAGCTTGGACAAGGCTCTCTCTTTTTGTGGAGTTGTTTTTCCAGCCTGGTCTCCTAAGACTTGGTTCCTGCAGGAGATGTACTTGGTATCCCGCCCTCCTGCTTCTTCAGAGCCTGACTCAAGGGGCAGGGCCTGGGTGTCAGGTACACCTATTAGCAACGTGAGCGCAGGAAAAATTTGCATTTGCCACTGTTAGCTCAGGATAGGGGCACCCAGCCCCGTCTTGCTCTCGTCCAAGAGCAAGGGGCAGAGAAGGCTGTGCCAGGCTATTCTGTGCCTTAACCTCCTTCCTCCTGTGAGATAATTTAGTAACACAGCCCTTTCTCATGATGGCCTCGTTTCATTGCAATGGAAGTAGGGTTGCTGGATAAAACACAGCATGCCCAGTTACACTTGAATTTCATATAAACAACAAATCAGTTTTTAGCATAAGTATGTTCCATGCAATATTTGAGACATACTAAAAATTATTTGTCGTCTATCTGAGATTCAAATTTAACTGTGCACCTGGGCTTTTTGGGTTTGTTTTGCTTCACTTTGTTTTATTTTGCTAAATCTGGCCACCCTGAATGGGTGACATTGTCCCCAAGCAGTGTACATGGCAATTGAGAGCCGGAAACATCATGGGGCTTGCTCAGGGTCACGACAAGTCCCTGGCCAGGACTGGATTTGAAGCCGGGTCTCTTGGAATCCTCTTCCATTTGCATAGACAGCAAACAACCTCAGTGGCTTCCTCTGGGCAGTTTAAGGAAGCCCAGAAGTCATGCCCATAAAATAAAATCAAACAGCCCTGGCTTCCACTTGCCTGGCAATGTAAATATAAACGGGGATGCTTAGCAGTCACTCACACCTTATCGTGAAATAACCGTTTGGTGACAGTTGAGTGGGGACAGGCCCCGGCAGGATGGGTGACTGGGGAGAATTGATGAAGGAGGGTGTCTTGGTCCATTTGGGGTTGCTAGAACAAAAGTAGCCAGTGGCTTATAAACAACAGAGATTTGTTTCTTAAAATTCTGAAGACTGGAAGTCCGAGAGCCAGGCATTGGCAGATTCCGTGTCTGGTGAGGACGCTCTTCCTGGTTAATAGACAGCCGTCTTTTCGTTGTGTCTTTTGCTCCACCCGCATGACCTCCCAAAGGCCTCACCTCCAGGTACCATCATCACATGGGGCACTAGGTTTCAACATAGGAATTTTATGGGGACACAGACATTCAGTCTGTGGCAGGAAGCAAGAATGAAAATTCCAGAGTCTTAAGCACTGCTAGAGACGGCGAGCCAGGGCTGGGGGCACAGTGGTGGTTGAGGTTAAGACCTTTTATGATCTGACCCTGTCGCACCTCCCCCGGCTTCCGTGCTCTTCCTCACCTGTTACTGGTCACGGGTTGCCCAGGGGTCTTTCCAGCCTTCTCGCCTTTGCCCGTACTGTCCCCGCTGCTCACTGCCCTGCCATCTTCCGAGGCCCGTTTCAAATGTTCCTGTGCTCCAAGCACATGCCACACCTGCTTTGCATTATGCTTACTTGTGTGTGCTGCTTCTACTTGCTGGAGATTTCTCGAGGCCAAGGGTGTTCCCTTCTTTATGAACACCCTGCTCCAGGCCTGTCTTATAGGCGACCTGCAAATGTTTGTCTGGAATGATGGCAGGGGAGGGGCCCCCAATGCAAACCTCCTACTTTGCAGTTTTGCTAAGAGACCTGGACAGTTCCCAGCCTGCACTTGAGTCTGTCCATGTCAGAGCAACCAGGAGGTCCCTTGCAGACAGCCTGCCTCCCCGGGGTGCAGGTTTAGGTTTCTGCAGTCCGTGTTCACTGTGGGGTTTGGGAGCACTGGCCCGAGGGTGGGACCTGTCTGGAACCTTCACCCAGGGGTCTCCAGTGCCTTCAGCGGCAACTGGCTTGGGGCAGGTGCCCATGAACTCTTGCTGGGTGGACAGATGGCTGGAGGAGATCATTCGATTGTCGTGTGTCATCATATAGTATTCAGGGCACTTGAGACCCCTCAGCGAATGAGCTAGAGCAGAGCTACCAGGCCTGCTCTCGGGGAGCCGTGCCCACTGGGCACGCACACGGTAACGCATGGGTGGGCCTCCCACATTAACGAGGGGTTTGGGGTGCGTTGTCCGAACTGCTGTCAGAAGTGGACCACGGGTGAGGGCCTCTTTAGGGCTCTTGAGGTGACAGTAGGGCTGAGACTGCCCGACAGGGAGGAACCTGTGAAGAAGGAAGGAAGCTCTTCCAGCGGCCCTGAGGCGGGACAAGTCTAGCACCTTCCAGAACTGAAAGTCCCCCCGCAGGTGGCCTGAGGGAGGCCTCAGATGGGCTGATGGGGCGGGAAGCCAGGGAGGGTTTTCAGTGCAGGAGTGAGGTGGGACGCCCTGCATTTCAGGCTTTTGTGGGGAGGTTGGGTGGGGGTCAAGGAGCTGGGAGGGCAGGGCGGCCTCCCCTTGTGTGGGTGGCAGCTGGACCCAGGTGGCCTCAGAGGAGGCGGTTGAAGTAGACCAGAGAACAGGGGCTGGAACCAGTGCCACCCTTCCCCAGGCTTCTGGGTGTGGAGGGACCCCGGGTCCCCGAGGCCTCAGCTCTGCTCCCCGTGGCCTGCCCCCCACCCTAGACCTGGCTCTGCCTTTGTGTCCAGGCTCCCCAAGGAGTGCAGGTTGTAGCGCCTTAGAGAACGCCGGGTGCTGCTAAGAGGGTCAGGCGCCTGGGGAGACGCAGCCCCCGTCTCACCGGCACTGAGCGCTCGCCGTATACGCTGAGCACATGCCCTGGACCAGGCTTCCTCCTGCGTCTCAACCCTGAGGGTTAGACCCATTTTATAGAAGGGGCGTGTGAGGCTTAGAGGGGAAGGGACTTGCTCGTGATCGCACTCCTGGTCAGCGAGGGAGCCAGACCGGAGACCCGGGACCTCGAAAGCCGTGCCGCAGCCATGTCCTCTGACCCTCACAGGCGAGGACTGCATCCCCTGCTACCGTGGGAGCATGGGACAGGGTGGTGTCGGGGGGCAGCTGTGTCACTGGAAGAGCAGGGAAAAGGGTGTCGCAGGTGGAGGGCCCTGCAGGGGCAAAGGCCCTGAGGCTGGAAAGAGCTTGGCCTGTCGCACAGAGAGGGACCAGCGTGCAGGAGGGTGGGGAAAAGGGAGAGAGCGATGTGTGAGCTTAGTGATGCAAGCCAAGACCAGCCACTCCAGGGCCGGCTTCCATGAGCATCTCAGAACCTCTTTTTTTTTTTCTTTAACATCTTTATTGGAGTATGATTGCTTTACAATGGTGTGTTAGTTTCTGCTGTATAACAAGGCGAATCAGCTATACATACACATACATCCCTATGTCTCCTCCCTCTTGCATCTCCCTCCCACCCTCCCTATCCCACCCCTCTAGGTGGTCACAAAGCTCTGAGCTATGCGGCTGCTTCCCACTAGCTATGTCTTTTACATTTGGTAGTGTATATATGTCCATGCCACTCTCTCACTTTGTCCCAGCTTACCCTTCCCCGTTCCCGTGTCCTCAAGTCCATTCTCTACGTCAGAAGCTCTTTTAATCGGTCTCTGAGTGAGGTGAGCATCTCGGCCTGGGTGTGCACTGTCCTGAGTAATACTGTCGCGTTGACTGTGCCTGGAGTCGACCAGGTCTGGGTTCACATCCCACCTCTGCTACCTACTCACTTTATGCCCTTGTGGAGTTTCTTAATCTCTCCGAGCCTTGACTTTCTAGTCTGTGAGATGGGGGGTGAAGCATCCTGCCCCCGGAGGTTTTGGTAAACAAGGTAAAGCACGTAAAGCGTAACTGGGAGTGCTGCTGGCTTGGGACTGCAGTGCTGACCCCTGAGAGCCCTAGAGAGTGTGGTGGGAGGCAGGGAGTCCCACCAGGCGTGCTCTGCAGACTGTGGGCGGGGCCCAAGACTGGGGCGGGGCCTCCTTGCAATAAGGTCGTTCGGGGGTTTTCCTACACATAGTAGGACAGGCCCTGAATGCAGAGCAAACAGGGAAAGCCAAAGCACCTTCAAACTGTCCCCAGAAAAGTGAGCGAGCGGGAGCCACTGTCCCCCGCTCTAACCGTGTGCCCTTCTCCCCTAGCACTGCTGCGGGAGGAAGTGTCCCGGCTCCAGGAGGAAGTCCACCTTCTCCGGCAGATGAAGGAGATGCTCATGAAGGACCTGGAGGAGTCGCAGGGCGGCAAGTCCTCCGAGGTCCTCGCGGCCACCGAGCTCAGGGTCCAGCTGGCCCAGAAGGGGCAGGAGCTAGCCAGAGCCAGAGAAGCGTTGCAGGGTGAGTGACAAGTGGGCGACAGCTCCCTCCCCTCCCTCGCCTGGGCCTCAGCTGGGGCCACAGGGACACCAGGAGCCAGGGTCCTGCCTCTGCAGGGGCAGTGACGTGGCCCCAGGAGCCTCCCGGCGCCCAGCCCCCAGCCCAGGCTGCCCCTTCCTTTTTGGGTGGAATCCTGCGTCTTGCTGGGTCGGGTACAGATGTCATTCCCTCCTGCAGTGTGACCGCCTCGTGTTCTCCATCACTGCCGGTCATGGGGCGCCTCCTTCTGAGGTGTGTGAATGGCAGGTAGTTATCTTTGCTGAACGAGGATGCTGACCCAGAAGCTGGGTCGCCTCTTACTCAGAGCTCTCAGGGTCCTGCGGCGCCTCCCCTCACAGGACAGTGCGGGGGTGCTGGGTTTTGTGCTGGAGGACACATCCCTCCCCCACTTCACTCGTGCTCACGGCAGTGGGCTCTCCAGGGGAGGGCTCAGGCCTCTTCTCTCGTTGCTTGCTCTGCAGGAGCTCCCCTCTAAGGAGCGCAGCATCCAGCCCTGGGTTGGGGGAAGAGTTAGGAGAGAAACTGCTTTCGGAGACCACCGGGCGCATGTGTCAGCTGCTTTCCTCAGAGCCGGCCTGGGGTACTGGCAGCCGGCATACCCATCTCTCCTGGGAGCCACCTGCCCACACTGCGTCTCACAAGGTTATTTGAGAAAGGTTGGGAGTCATCCCCTCCCAGTCCTGCAACGTGAAACGTTGGGGGAGAAAATATCTTGGGTGGGGTCTGCCTTGATCTCTTGAGCCCCGCTTAGTGTCTTTGATTCTCCTGGGGCGGGGGGGGGGGGGGGGGGGGGGAAGGGCAGTAAAACTTGGCACCCTCCTTTCCACTTACCACTTCCTAGAACGATAAATACTCTCTCAATAAAGACTTCATTTCTGAGGCCAAAGCAGGTTTATTCCTTCGGTTGATTTCGGGCTGCTGTAGCAAAGACCCCAAAACAGGGTGGCTTAAAGAATCTGTTTGTCTCTCTCTTCTGTAACCATCCCAGGGGGCATTTCAGGCTGGTGGGCATCTCTGCTCCCCTCGGCCTGTGAAGGATCCAGGGAAAGGGCCAAAATTCAGGGTCAGAGATTCCCTTTGGCAAGAGCGTGGCCGCAGGGAGTGCTGGGCATCCGCGTCCCAGCTACAAGGCTAACTGGGCGGGGAGGGAGAGGGGATTGTGCTGGATGGTTAGTCGGCTCTGTCCTTGTGGGTTTCCCTGACCACAGGTGTGAAGTGAGCAGCAGGACACTGGCTAAGCCAGCTGTCTGGCCAACACGCCACCACCCGTCCCCCAGGAAGCCTGGGATGCTGGTGTGCCCTCACCCGGCTGCGCCAGCCCCTCTCTGCGTTCTCCCCAGCAGTACATGTTACTCTTAAAGCTGGGTAGACACCTTCCTGTTGGGGTGTTGTTTCCGGTGGGGCCACCTGGACAGTGTTCTGGGTGATCTCTTCAGGCCGTAGCAGGCAGGTGGTCTGTGTCACGGTGCAGCTGACGCCGTGTGAGCAGAAGTCACCGTGCCAGGCACGCGTGCTTTCTCTATGCAACCCTCCTGCGGTCCAGGCAGATCTATAGAAGCTCCCTCCACTCCCAGCTTCCCGGGGGCCTCGGAACATCCCCACCCTTCTCAGGAAGGAGATCCAAGTCTCAGGAGTCTCCCATGGGCACGTGTTGCTGGGTCCAGGCCGTGTGAGCTGACGTCCTTTGGTCTCGCCAGGTTTCACGATCCTGCAGAGTCGAGGCTGCCTCAGGAAGCAGCCAGACGCTGTCTCAGCCTCCTTTGCTGGTGTTCATTCCAGGACAGAGTCACCTGCCTTCTGTGTCCTGGGCCACGGAAAGAATTCTCACCTGTATTCCCCCTTCTGTACCTGGGAGGAGGAGGAATACCTCTCTCTGCTGTTCCTGTGCCCAGGGGTGTGGGCAGGGAGTGAGCAGAGGCTCATTTACCCGCCGGCTGCCCAGCTCCTGGAGCAGACGGCTCTCCAGACCTCAGTGTTCTGATCTGAGTGATGGGACAGTAACAGTGAATTAAATGAGGTCGTGTCTGTGAAGGCGGGAACCATGATGTGCACCCTCGTCCGTTTAGCCCACAGGGCACAGAGCTATGCAGGCATTTCTTCCCAACTCTGTGCTGTACGATTTCTTATCCATCCGCAAAGGTCTTCAGGGCCTTGCTCAGGGACCCAGAGATCCCCCAAAGGCGACTGCTTTGTAGGAACAATAACCTCATCAACAAGGACTCGTCAGTATTCATTCAAGGAAAGCCTTATTGAGCACCTACTGTGTTCCATCATTGTTCTATGCACTTGGTCTACCATTCACCCCACCACTGCTGCTGGAACAGTTTCAACCCCTTTCACAGATGGAGACAGCTGAATGAGGCTCAGGGAGGTTAAGTAACTTGGCCAAGGTGACAGAGCTAATTAGCAGCAGAGTCCGAAACTTTTTCCACTGCACTAAACACCTCATCTCCCCTCTGGATGAGGTCACGAGGGGTGAAGTTGGCCTGGACAAGAGAGACAGGAGGCCATCCTCGCTCAGTCACGGGGACAGCAGACTCTGGAGTCAGATCTGGGCATGAATCCCATCTCTGTCACTTACTAGCTGTGTGGCCTGGGGCAAATTCCTTAACCTCTCTGAACCACAGTTCCTTTGCAGAAGGCAACAGTAACAATACCTACTTTTGTTATAATTGAGGCCAATAATAGTAGCTACTTCACAGGTTGTCATGAGGATTAAATGACGTATAAAGCGCTTGGCCCAGAGCCAAGTACCGTTAGTACAAATACTTAGTGATTATCTGATGAGACAGGGTTTGGCAGGCTTCCTCAGATCGGTTTGGAGATGTTGGTCGCCTGATTCCCATTTGGGGTAGCCCAGACCTTAGACCCCCTGAGCCCATCTAAGTTCAAGGTAGCAAGCAACTCAAGCATCCTGCCTGGCATTCTACAAAGTCATAAATAAGATGCTTCCTCCCCAGCCACAGCACATGGTGAGTAAATTGCAGACAGATGTGGGCAGAAGGAGGCTGGGGCATGAAAAGGGATTTATATGCCCATAATGAGAAGGACGAGAATAAATGCACAAGCCAAGTACACGGCAGATGTGGGGCGACACTTGTTAATAACGAGCGTCCCTGCGGTGGGAAGACGCAAAGCCCCCAAAGACTTCCACTCTGGCCAGTCCCCACCGGCCCACCCTCAGTCTTTGGTTTGGGGGTGGTTGAAACTGGAATTCTTCGGCACGTGAGAGGATTAGGAACTCAAGCAAACATGCAAACATTGATGGTTCCAACATCAAAGCAACGAAAAGAATCAAGTCTGGCGAGAATGGGGGTTTAGAAGTTTCCTTTGTTTCTGTGGGGACGAGTCTGGGAATGTTTGGTTTGGGATTTTGGTCTCATCGTGAGTTTAAAGGCAGAAGCCCTGAATGACTGTTTAATAAGGAATGGTGTCATCGCGTGAGTAAACTTACCCCAGAGTCCCTGCATGACTGCAGCCCTACGCCTGTGGTGAGCTGGTCGCCCGTGGGACCCCTCTGGGGTGTCTTGATTTCTCCAGGCCCCCTCAGTTGCATTGATTTCTCCGAGAAAACGTGTCTAAATCTTCAATTCATTTTAAAAGGACAGTACTAAACCCATTACATGCTAACATTATTTTTAAATGAAAACGACTGTATTTTCCTAAACAAAAAGATTTGAGGGAAAAGAGCAGCATTGTTTCACAATTTTGCAAAAATGTTTTAATGTCTGACTCCATAGAAGACTGCTGAGTTCTCGTTACCTACTCTTTCAGTCAGGCTGCTATGATTTGTTGTTTTGGTTGAAGATCTAGCATCACACAGATGTGTAGCTGGAAGAGGGAAGAGTGTATTAATTGCCTTATTAGATAATTATGGACATTTTTCTTTGACTTCATACTAACTCACCAAATGGTAGTTTCTTAGAGGTTTGCTGAGTGTGGAATTATCCAGTGAAGGTTTTGTGCTCTGTTAGGCTGGACAAAACCATGGGTCTAATTGCTACTTTGAATGGCTATTGTACCCACACATGATTTTTTTTTAATCTAACATTGATCACCTGGAAAATATTGGTTCACTGAGCAATGCACATCCTCCAAATCTTGGCATATTTCAGTATCCAACATCAATAAGTCATATCTGTTAACATCACCACCAATCTCATTAGAAAAGTCTTTAAGTCTTGAGGAGCTGGTAAACTCATAGTGGCAGATCAAGTTTGCCCAAATTTGGATTTTTGCTCAAAAGTTCAAGTTTTATCACTGGCAACAAATACTGTCATTTGTTTTCCTAGAAGTAACAGGCTCACTTACTTCATGTGTTCACTTAGTTCGGTAGTTTGCCAGATACCATAGTTTGTACGTTGGTCCTTCTTTCAAGTACAAATGGTGAGCTACGAAAATGTGGCTAGTTTAGCTAGCAACTCAAACAGTTGCACACATGATTTTCCTTGAGACAGCCATTGTACTTTGGTATGCAGCAAAAGAACTTTAAGTGTACTTCCCATTTTATTAAAAAATATGTACTTGGGAATCAAGTTTTAATAGAATTAATTATTTTTACGGCTTCATCAAGGTTATTCTTAAGTAAAACTGTCCTCCCCCCCTTTCTTTCAACTATGACTACGTTGTGTAAAAAACTCAGTGACTACTAATACAGTTTGATGCCACTGTTACGATTTCTGCTAAGATGTCAGCATTTCACCCAGCATTGCTTTTGCACCAACATAGCAAATACTAACACAGTAAAACAGGCAAATAATGTCAGAGTGTTACTATGAAAATAGTTTTCCTCTTGGACCCCCTGCAATGTTATTGTTGGTGGTAGTGGTGGTGACAGCTAGCATTTTTGAGCACTTTTTATATGCCACACACTTTAGCTCCTTTAATTCTCACAACAAGAGTATGAGGTGGGCTGTCAATGTGCCAAGATTACACAGCAGTACCTGGTTAGGGCCAGGTTCAGACCTCAGCAGGGTGGCTCTGGAGCCCTTAGGTGACACTGGCGGGGCAGAGAGGGCATTACTGCAGGGGAAATAGCTTGAGCAAAGGCAAGAAGGCCAGCCTGTGTATGGGGCTGGGAAGGTGGAGGCTTTGCATTCAGGGCCGTACCCTGAAGTTCAGGGACATGGAGGTTTTGAGCAGGAGAAAGCAGTTTGAGGAGTGAGGTGTTGAAGATGTTCCTGTGTCCCTTTCCCACCCTCTCCTTGCCTTTGCAGCCTCGTCTCCTTCTAGCACGTGGATGCACATGTTATGTACACGTGGTTCTTAGATGTGCCTGTGGATCCTCTCCCTTCTTTCTCCTCTGAGTCTTTGCGTTTGCTCTTCTTCTCCCCCAGCCTCCTGATGGTCACTCTTCCTCCAAGTCCTGATTCAGGCTCTGCTTCCTCCAGGAATCTTTCTGAACCATCCTCCACTCGATGGGTCCGGGGCCTGTGGTTGGCAGGATCATACTCCTTCACCCCCAAGACGTCTGCATCCTAATTTCTAGAGCACGTGAATATGGTAGTTTACGTGGCAAAGGAGAATTAAGGTTGTTAATCAGACATCCTTAAAATGGAGGGATTATCCTGTAGGCCCAGCGTAATCCCAAGGTTCCTTCAGAGTGAAAGAGGAGGCAGAAGAGTCAGAGATAGAGAAAGTCAGAGAACAGAGGCTGGACATTCAACGTGAGGACCCAATCCACCATTGCTGGTGTTCAAGGTGGAGGAAGGGTCCATAAGCCAAGGAATGTGCGTGGCCTCTAGAAGCCGGGAAAGACAGATTCTCTCCTAAAGCCTCCAGAAGGAATGTAGCCCTGCCCACACCTTGATTTTAGTCCTCTGAGACCCATTTCAGACTTCTGACCTCCAGAACTATAAGATACTAAATCTGTATCTTTTTAAGCTGCTAAATTTGTAGTTTGATACGGCAGCGGGAGGAAACGAATAAGGGCCCCTCCTCCCTGGACTTCACAGCCCTAGATGCTGAGCTCCCTCAGGACTCAGCACACATGGAGGGGCGTCTGTTTCCTACCCGGTTTGCCACTTGCCAGGCTCCTACAGGCACAGTACCCAGCACAGATTCAGCCTCACCATCTGAACAAAGTCGATGATTGGTGAGCACGGCGGAGAAGAAATGATGCCCAAGTTTCCTCTCTTTAGCACAAGGAATAAGCCCTGTTGGGGCCTTTTCCCTGCCTCACAATGAGTCACCTGTCCTAGACTGAGCTCCTGGCAGGAACTGAGCCTTATTGTTTAATTTGCTCATTCGACAAATGTTTCATGAAAACTTCCCCACAATAGAACCTGTACCTGTGGCTCAGATAATTCAGAGGCAAGTGGAACCCAGGCCCTGCCCAGAAACCCACAACATACTCAATGCAAGTTGGTTGAATAATATATTTTTTCATGACCAACGAGGCTTGAAGATAAGAATCTATGCCACAGATATTCTGCTTGAAGAGTTCTGGGGTGCAGAGAATGTCTTAGGCCTTGAGCAGCAGGGGACACCAGTGTCCTTTAGGTTCCTAGCAGGTGTGGCCATGCTTTGGCTGCCATTGTAACCAGTCCTGCAGGCAGTGGGGTGGTAGGTGGCCTGAGTGGCTATTGAATAAAATGATGTGTTACCGATGCTGGGATGGCTCTGCCCACCTGCTTTTTTACACACACATCCTTGTCTCCAGAGCTGTGTGGGTTTGAAAAGCAACTTAATGTTTCCTGTTTCCCTTCCCACATCCGCACTCCACTCTTTGTTTCATTCCTTGCATCAAAGACTTGTTCATCTTCTGGGCCGTCTGTCGCCCTGGGTTGAATTTATGTCCTCCTCTTCAATAAGTAAATCATACATAGAAGCTTCCACTGTTTCTTAGGCCATCTAGCCTGATGCCCTAGGGGCTGCTGCCCCTCTGTCCCACAGCACTGATGTTGAAGACGCTTAGCTGGTACATCTTAGAATTTGGTGGAAGCTTCCAGAGAGTTTTAACTTTACAGACAGAGCATCTTCCTGATATACTACTGACTGTTTTTCACAGTTGACAGATCCCCCTTGAAAGCTTCTCAGACTCCAGATTTGATCCAGCTGAAAATAATCTATGGTCAGGTGGAAGAAGTGTCCAGAGTCTTTGCTGTTCTGTTGCAGCTCTGGCTGGGCTGTGTGTCTCTAGCAGGTTAGCTGCTTCACCTGGCAGCTGGATTCCCAAAAACGAGCACATGCCCTAATGCACATGTTTTTTAACAGGTGTTTCTTTGGAGTAGTTTGAGGTTCCCAGAAGAGTTGCAGAGTCCCTCTATGACCGGTTCCCCCATCCTCAGCATCTTAGATAGTGCAGTGCATTACAGGGATGCTTTTCAAGCCACTTCCTGCTTTATGTTTGCTGTTGTCTCATTGGCCAAAGCAAGTCAGATGACCAAGCCCAGCATCATGTGGGTGGAGACTCTGGAGGCTGTGGTTCCGGGGAGGTGGGGTTCGTTGCCAGCCATGACTGAAGATCCGCCACAGAGAGCATTTTAAATAGAACCATATCCAGAATCTGCTTAGAGTCCTGGTGTCTGGTGACTGACAACACATGGCATCGACCTTGTCCCTTTTGACTCCTTTGCTTTTTATAGGTTTTTGTACCCGAGTGACTGATGTCCTCTCTCTTCTCCCTGTCTGGGGTTTTTGTCCTGGGCCCTTGACTCTATGAGTTGGAAAGGCAGCCAGTCCAGTCCCGTCCCCCCAGGCCCCCTTTGTCACCCTTCCCGCCTGCCCAGGCCAGAATCTGTTCCATGGCCCCCCAAACAATTACCCTTTCTGGGGTCTCCTTCAATGCTTTGGGTCCAATTCTCAGTAGACTCCACTGTGTATTAATGTTCTGATTATCCTGAGAAAAGAGGAAAGACTGGTTAGTTTGAAAATACTCAAGACACCCTCCAGGACTCACCCTCCACATATCCGATGCTTGTTTAGGAAGCAGGTACCAGAGCCCAACCTCTTCCCTATTCAGAAAAAACCTTGTACACCCATTCTATAGTTGGGATGACTGAAGTGTGAGCACATAGTAAATTGCTTTTGAGCAGTAATCACCACAGCTAACGTTTATTTAGCACTTGGACTGTGCCAGGCACTCTAATTGCTCTGCCTGCACGAGCCCATTGATCTTCCCAACAACCCTCATTAGGTGAGTGGTGGTTATTAGCCTCAGTCTTCCCATCTACAAAATGGGGATGAGAGAGACTAAGGATTTTTCTAATCTCCCGGCTAGTAGACTTGAGAGCCCACACTTGATCTCCAGTGACTCTATTTCCAAACCTCTGTTCTTAGCAGGTACTCTTTTTATTCTAGGTGTCTTAGGGGTGGTTGTAGCAGTAGAGAGGAAGGGAGTAAATCGGGATAAGGGGAGAAAGACGGACAGATCTGGGTTTGGAAGCCCAGCATTCTTAGCTGTCACTCGGACCCCTTGAGGCACCGGGATTTGTGGATTCGTTTTTAGTCTTTGCTCTGGAGCTTGTGCCAGGGACTAAAGGCGTCAAGGCTGGTCTCGGGGACACGCAGGCCAGGAGCTTTTCTTCCCGACCTCCTCTCCCTCCGCTGCTCAGTGAACACACTTCAGTCCCAGGAAATGCCAGTGGCCTCGGCTGCCATATTTAAGAAATGAGCAAGGGCTGCAGACCTTGAGCTGCTGCTTTTAGTTAATCCCCACTCCCCGCCCAGGAAGTGTCAGAGATTGATCGGCTGAGAGGAGGAGAACAGAGCGCAGTGTGAGAAAAGCCAGGTTCTTGATATGCCTTTCATAAGACATTGCCCAAGACCCTGTTCAACCCTGTTTGGAGCTGTGGCCTCTATCACTGTGCAGGCCCATCTTGCCGTGATGGGGTCAGGACATGGCCCTGAACCCGTGGCAGGAAGTGAGAGCCACACTGGCCTCTGTCCTGGGAGAAGAGCTTTGGTGTGAGCCAGGCCGGAGCGGGAGGGGGCGGTGGTCTTCAGAGCTGGCCCTCCTTCTGGGGCAGCCATGGTGGGTACTGGCCCAAGGTGGCCATGGACACAGGGTCAGGTCTGAGAGGGACCTCCACTGTGATTCTCCTCAGCCCTGGTTGACTCCCCAGGGGATGCTGTCCTGGCCTCAGACAGGGATCTGGGGGTGAGCTTCCTTCCTGGAAGAGCTGCCCCTGATGATGGCTGAACAGGAGAGGGGGGAGCAGATCTCTGTGGGCCTTGAGCGCAATATGAGGTGTGGGTGGCAGGCAGGGGCAGCACAGTTTCACTCAGACGTAGCAAGCCTTCTCGGGGATCTCCTGAGCTGGCCCTGTGCTGAGGCCTCCACCCACCTCATCTTCGCATTCTCCTCAGATCCAGCCCATGACATAGGTGGAGTTTGCCTGACTTTACAGTTGGGGAAACTGAGGTTCCAAGAGGGTCATACTGCATGCTGGTCTCAGTGTTTGGACTTGAAGTCTCATGCCTGACACAGATCCCTTCCTACTGCACCAGCATTCAATTCTGATCAGTAGAAATCTCTTCAGTGTTGATAAAATCTTACCCAGAACCCCACTCACTTATTCATTCAACAAACACTTGTTGAGGTCCTCCTATTGGCCAGGCATTGTTCTGGGCCTTTGGGGAGTATCTGTGAGCCAGCCAGACAGATCCATTTCTCATGGATCTGCTGTGTAACAAACAGCCCCCAAATCTCACCAGCATTTTTCTTACGTCCCGTGATTTTGTGTGTCAGGGACATGGCAGGGTGCAGCCGGGTGATTCCTGAGTTCCGCATGGTGGGTGAGGGTTGTGGGTTCTGCTGTGGTTGGCTGTTCCGCTGGAGAGTCCAAGACAGCTTCACTCACGTGTCTGGTGCCTTGGTGGGGTGTCTGGGCTCAACTGGGACTGACAACTAAAACACCCATTTGTGGCCCCTCCAGCATGGTAGTCAGACCTCCTCCACAGGCTCAGGGATCCCACAGAAAGAGTTCCAGGAAGTCAAGGAGCAAGCTGTAAGGCTTCTTGGTCTCAGACATTACTTAGTGTCATTTCCACTGCATTCAGTTGGTGACAGGCCAGCCACAAGGCCAGCCAGACTCCACCCTGTAAAAAGCACGTATGGGAAGTATTATTGTGTCCATCTTTGCGAAAATACCATGTGCCACATAGGGGAGGGAGAAGGCCAACAACAAACAAGGAACAGAGAAAAACTAAGTCGTATGTGTTAGAAGACTGTCAGTACTAGGGGGACATAGAAATCGTACGGTGAGATGAGATAGGACCCAGCCATGCCACTCCTAGTTTTTTACTCACCTAGGAAATACATATATCTGCACAAAGACTTGTACACAGATGGTCCTAGCAGCTTTATTTGTAATAGCCCAAAACTGGAAGCAGCCCAAAAGTCCATCAACAGAGGAATGAGTAAACAGACCAGTATATCCTACAGTGGAATCCCGCTTGGCAATAAAGCAACAAAGTATCGAGACATGCAGCCACATGACGGGTCTCAAAATCATTATGCTGAGTGCCAGAGTCCAGAAAGAAAAAAGTATATCCTGTGTGGTTCCATTCATGTGAAACTCTAGAGAATGAAACCTAATCTGTAGGGACAGAAAGATCAGTGGTTGCCTGGAGGGTGGGAGGAGGGGCAGGAGTGTGGCTTTCAAAGGCGAAGAGGAAACTTTTGGGGTGACGGATACGTCTCTATCTTGATTGTGGTGATGGTTTTACAGGTGTTTACGTATGTCAGGTTATATCAAATGGTCCACGTTACATGTGTGCAGCTTATTGTACGTTATTTATTAGCAGTAAAGGTGTTTAAAAAGGGGGTGTGGTGGCTTAGGAACCCTGAGCACGAGGCGTCTTGGAGTGACGGGCATTCAGTGCCCCACGGGCCACACTCGGGCAGCTTAGCCTTCATGCTGGCCTCAGCGGGTCACAGAGGGGACCCAGCCCCAGGTGGGAAGAGCCCTGTCCTATCAGGGCACCAACACCCAGGGCTCCTGGGCTCCAGAAACAGGCAGAGACCAGGGAGGTCCAAGGCTGCCGCGTGTGCTGTGGCCTGGGCTCCCAGCCCAGCTCTTTAAATAGGCCCAACGACACGGGCTGGCCAGTGGCTATGACAGAAGCTGCTAACAACCGGGTGAGCTTCATGCCCAGAGCCTGACGTGGGGACACAGAAGGAGGAGAGGCATTTTGGGGCACTGAGCTAAACACTCAGAACAGTCTAGAAAGGAGCTTTCTGATTCAGCTGGAGGCCAGGTGCTATGGTAGGGAAAAGATGGAGGTTAAAATCCAATGGCTTGGGAATTCCCCGGCGGTCCGGTGGCTAGGACGCCACACACTCACTGCTGAGGGCCCGGGTTTGATCCCTGGTCAGGGAACTAAGATCCCGCAAGCCACGCTGCGTGGCCAAAAATAAATAAATCAAATTTAAAAATCCAATGGCTCCGTAATATCTTAAAAATTAATACTTATATTTAATGTATAGGTAATGAATACAATTTTCTTATACTCATTGAATATTTCCCTGGGCCAGGAATACGTGGACTTTAAAGAATGATCTCGGATAGGCTTCACCATTTTTCTGATGAGAAGGTTGAGAGCCCGAGAAGTGAGCTGCTGAAAGGTGGAATTTAAGCCAAGGAAGGTGTGCCTGGCTCTAGGACCTGTGGGGTATAGCCGGTGCCCTCCACAGCCCCATGGGGAGCCCGCTGCTGTTTGTTTCAGTGGCTAACAGGTTTTTAAATGATGAATCCTTTGTGACGTGTGTCTCAGGGACAGGCCGGGCCTGTGAATCCGAGGCACCGGGGCATGCCGGAGCAGGCCGTCCTGAGTCAGGAGTCCAGGGCTCGGCTACAGCGTGCCCTCAGCCTCTGCGGGCCTCATCTGGTGGGAGGGTTGGGCTGAGCGTTCTTCTGAGCCCCTGTTGTAAGGTACCGTGAGCAGAATACTACTCAGCATGCAGGGGAAAACACCTGTGTCGCGGGGAGAACAGGCCAACCTCTGAGAAAGCCAAGACAGCAGCCTGACGCTGCCCACTGACTGCAGGAGTGGTCATAGAGGTGGTGCTGGTGTCAGCGTGTCCCTGGGTCACACCAGCTGGGCCTCTGACTGCCGCCAGGCCTCCCACTCTCACCCCAGCCCAGGACCTACACCCCACTGCTGACCAGCAGCCCTTAGCCTCTGACCTTCACAGCCCCTGAACTCCAGAGAAGTTGCTCGACCAGGAGCTCTGCACCATGAAGGTCTAGAAGAATCTTTCTGATTCAGGCCTTGCCAGCAGAGTGGTGCCCAAGGAAAGAAAGGTCTTTAGCAAGAACCCATGGGCTCAGGCAGAAGGAGGGGGATGGCCCAGGGCCGGTCAATATCCCTAAGCCCTGCCGAGCCCTCAAGAAGAGGCTGGGCCGTGCTTCTCTCGGTCGGTGTTGGCTCCTGGCTGCCCTGAAGATGGGCCTGGTTAGATGCAGCTAGAGAAGCGTTGGTCATCCCGGTGCTACTAACCCTTCTGTCTCCCACCCAGTGTTCAGCACTGGACCCAGCACGTGGCAAGGGACTCATAAACAGGTCTGAGATGAAGGTGGAAGATGGGAAACAACACGGAGCCGTTGGGACTGTCCCTTTTTGGGGGAGGTGGCTGTTAACTCAGCAGTTTAAGGCCGGGAGCGCCTTGAGGTCGGGGCCTGAAGTGTGTTGGTCTCTGTGTCCCTGTGATTGTCCCACTCCTGCTGCTGAGGACTGAACAAGGCCGGGGAAGCAGGCAGAGCAGGGATGAAGCGCGCGCTGGGCCCACAGGGCTGGCACACGGCAGGTGTGCAGGAAACGGGCCAAGAGCAGGGGGAGGGCTCAGCCCACGTGAATGTACCCATAGTGTGTCACAGACCCGGAAGGTCCTGTGCGTGGCCAGCGCCCCTCAGCCTGGCTTTTCCAGTTACGTGACCCATTGGTGCCATCTCAAGCTCCGACCTGTGTCTCCTGCCAGGATGACCGTGGAGTGCATCGTGCTCCCTGCTCCCTCCCCAGGCCAGGCGCAGGCGTGAGTGGAGAAGAAACAAGGGCGCAGGCCTTTCTTTCTTCTTCCTGGTTCAGGTGACTGCAGACTGGGGGAGAATCACTCCCTTCAGGGGCAGAACGGGCTGGGGTGGCCCTGGGTGGCACGCAGCGGAGGGATGGACTGGGAGCTTTGGCCAGGCTCCACCAAAGCAGGGCCATTTCCTGGCTGGAATCCCCGGAGGAGCATGACTTTGGAGAACTGCCACAGAGGCTGAAAGCTCACACGCTGCCCAGGACCACTCGGGGGCCGGCTCCACGTTGCCCTGCCAGCGCCAGCCCTCTCGGCCGCTCACCTGGGCAGGACTGAGTGTCACCAGTGTCAGTTAAGCCTCGCACGCGCTGTGAAGTTGTGTTGGCATCTTGAGGTCAGTTTCTGTTCCAGGCAAAGTCTGTCTCCCCAAAGGCCTCTCGCCTCCTGCCCTTCCCAGCTGTGGCACGTTCTTGCTGAAGCCCTCTTTCTTTCCTTGGTCACCGCACTTTGCTGGAGGGCCAGAATCAGAACGGAGTCAGAATGCTTCTTCTAGATGTTCATGGCCCAGAGCTCATAGGTGAGAGACTTCTCCACAGTTTGGGGACTGCAAGGTCAATGGGTTTGAGAATAACACCCTTACTGGCCTGTTCAAGACACTGGGTCAGTATGGAGAGCAAAAGACGTGGCTGGTCGGTGACATTCCAATTATCAGAAGCACCCGGCACCTTGATCCATATGATCACGGGGAGGAGGTTGGAGGTGTGTGATCACATCAGTGGGACTGTTTTGTCCTCTTTTCAGATGAGAAGGTGGTAAGATAGTTCCCCCTTTCCCCTTTTTGGGATCTTCCATACGCACCAGTGAAGCTCCTAGAAATAGTGTTCTTCTGTTGGATTTCTCTTCATCGGAGAGGGTTTCTTCTTCCTACTCTTCTGGAATTCAGACACCCCCACCCCCGCACCTCCACCCCAGGCTGCCAGCAGACTTACAGGGCAGTTTCTCGCTGGTCATTGATGGTCACCAAGCTCTGTGGAGTTTGTGTGGGCTGGAGGCCCTGCTTGCTGTGAGGACTGGGTGTGTGGAGGTGGCATTGCTCCCCTGCAAGTATGGGGGCTTTCCCAGGCAGAGGTGGGCTTTCTGAGCTATTTATAGAAGGGGGATATGAAGCCAAGGCACAGTGACCTCGACCTCTGTTGCTAGTTTGTTAGTAGCAAGTGGGAAAGATGGTGAATAATTTGGGGGTGGGAGGTATAGGGAGAGGTCATTGCCCCCAAGAGAGGGGGCTTCACCTCTGCCATGTTATGCCCTGCAGGAGTGCCAAGAGCAGGGCAAGCAGAGGATTTCCTGTTCAAACCAAGCAACTAGGAGATACTTATACAGGGAAGGGAAGGTGCCCTCTGTGGTTCTAGGTTGGGTCCAGGTTCTCAGGAAAGAAATGAATAGTGGAAAGGAGCTGTCCTTCACTGAACACCTACAATGCACCATCAACCAGAAAAGTAAATACCCTGTGTAATGCTCCCCACTGTCCTACAAAGTTCCTTTCTTTTCTCCTTTTCTCCGTGTGAGGAGCATAAGCTTGGAGAGGTTGCATGACGTGCCCAAGGTCATATGGGTAGTAGAGCCAGGACTAGGCTTGGTGTCCCCTCCACCTGAACTTGGACAAGTTGCTCAACTCTCCTTCCCCATTGGTAGAATATCCCCATCAGTATCATAATGGCGCCTACCCAGTGGTTGGGGGATTGAATGAGATGATTCATAGAAAGAGGTTTGGACAGTAAATGTTTACTTATTAAATATCAACTTCTCTTATTACTGTTCTTTTACTAAGTTCAGAGACTGTATAACATATTGTCCAAACTGGGAGCGTTTTTCAAGAAAAAGAGGGCCTCTTAAAAGTTGTCCTGAGACATTAAGAGCCAACTGGGACTGTCCCAGACAAATGGGATCTATAGCCCTTGACCCAACAGACAGGACGTGAATAAGTGGACAGGTGTCAGGCAGGTACTCCGGGTCAGAGGATGGTATAAGCAAAGGTGTTGGAGGGTGGGTGCTCATGGTATACACAGGTGACCGTGAGGTGGCCAGGGGGCCCACCTGCCCTACCGGACAGGAGAAGTAACATCTCTCCCCCTGCACCCTGACCCCATTGCCCACAGGGCATCCTTCCCCTTCCCCAGGTTCATCTGCGTGCTCCAAGGCCGCCCGCCTGGTCAGCATCATAATTTACGAGGGCACCACAGGCCACTCCATTCTTTATGGACCTGAGAAAGATGTGATCTTTATGACAGAGAGGCACAGTATGACATCTCAGAAACCATTCCGATGCCCTGTTAGGCAGGAGGGAGCAGGGGTGGAGAAGGACGCTATTAAGTCACTAAGTGCATCCCCAGTTGACACCAGAGGAACAAAGCTTTCGGGTGGAGGCTCCAGAAGGAAGGATGTGGGAGGCCGGGGAGGGAGATGGGGTTGCTGGAGGAGGCTCCTGTCTCCTAGCCCGCGTGGCTTCCGTGTAAACCCCAGCAGGAGCACGTGAGGCCTTGACAAGGTGGGGTTTCCAGGCAACTGTTGTTACCCACCCACATGGACCCGGTGTCTCCCAGTGGAGCAAGGTGTTCCTGGGGGTTCAGGTTCCCAGAAGGGTCAGAGCAGCCTCCCCTGTGGAACAGGGAGAGAGGGGAAGTAGCCGGGAGCTGTAGGCCAGGCTCGGTGTGGGGAAGTGACATGCCCCAGCTAAGCTAGGAGCTTCATCCTAGACCCCTATCCTTACTCCCAACCCTGAATGCTCACTGAAGTTCTTCACTTTTTACTGTCTGTTCCTAAAACAGATTTCTAAATTTTTTGACAGAACCTTGAACCCAGTAGAGCAGTTCTGTACATAAAGATCTTACCTCAAGAAGTATAGGGCAATCACCAATCTATGGACTGTAAATGCACATTTTTCAAATTAATGGGACTCCCACTAGCCTAATGCAGGCTTTGTGCAAATTAGAAAAAGGCATGTAGACAGATTAGGCAAAGGTACCCCCACCTCCACGACATTGCACACAGGCCTACTGACCTGTATAGCCTGGTGACTTGGCAGGCAGCACCTGTGTGTGACCACATTCCTAGGGGGTTGCAGCCCTGTAGCAGGGTTTGACAAGGGGGTAGAGAGGTGCCTCTGCTCCAGGTGGCTGCAGCCCTGCACTAAACTGTACAATTTGACAAGCAGAACACCAGCTGGATTTTACCTCCCACTCAGCTTACCTACCAGGTACTTTTGGGCAGTGCATCAGCTGTGCAACTGTCCATGGCGGTCCTGGGTGAGTCATGGCCATCTTGGCTGGTTGTGGTTGGCATAAAGAACAATTCCCTCTAGATTTCATCTTAAGAATATTAAGGGACTTCCCTGGTGGCACAGTGGTTAAGAGTCTGCCTGCCAGTGCAGGGGACACGGGTTCAAGCCCTAGTCCAGGAGGATCCTACATGCCGCAGAGCAACTAAGCCCGTGCACCACAACTACTGAGCCTGCGGTCTACAGCCACAACTACGGAGCCCGTGTGCCACAACTACTGAAGCCCGTGCGCCTAGAGCCCATGCTCCACAACAAAGAGAAGCCACCGTAGTGAGAAGCCCATGCACCAGCTAGAGAAAGCCCACACGTAGCAACGAGGACCCAATGCAACCAAAAACAGAAATAAATAAATAAAATAAAACTTACAAAAAATATATATATGTTAGGATGGAAAGGTACGGCAAGGCCTTTTTACTGAGTTTTATACCACAACCCAAGCTTGTTCAAACCGTGATGCCCCAGGTGTGGTGACCCCTCCAGGGCACCTTTCTCACTTGGAGAAAGGGAGAAGTGAAGCACCTGTTAGAAGGGACTTATCCTGGACAGCCACCTGAGGTCCAGAATGGGGCCGTCACCTGGAGGGAGTTAACGTTTATTGAACCCCTACTGTGTGCCAGGCTCTCTGCATACATGTCCTATTTCATCCTCACAGCCAGCCTGTGACGTGGGTTCTGTTATTACCCCAACTTTACAGAAAAGGTAACCGAGGCTCTAGGTGGAAGGAACTTGCGTGGGACACTCAGCTGGTTGATGGTGCAGCCAGGATCAGCACCCCAGCCCACTCTGGCTTCAGACCCTACACCCTGACTATTGTACCATGAAGATCACACCTGTCTGTTGACACCTGAAGTTTCCCTGAGCCCTTAAAATGTGGGTTTGGCTGGAGGTGGGCAGGCTTGGGCTTGGGAGGAATGGGACCGGGCCTCTCGGCTTGTCCCCTCTGAGCCAGGTCTGCTGTTTTCAGCACCCTGAGACCCTGGAGGGGTGCCTGGCACGGGGGCCATCCAGGGATAGTGACCGTGTAATGGCAGGGAGGGCTGGAGGCACAATGCCAGATCTTTCCACCACCTCAATTCCTAAAGACATCTTCCCGTAACCCAAGAGCCTGCCATGGGAAGCACAGGTGCTGAGTCAGGAAAAAGAAGTCCCAGTGAGTAACTCAGCCCACAAGGGCACCCTCCGGCCGGCACCCTTGGCCTCCTGCTCTGAGCTCTGTTGAGGCAGCGCCTGGCCCCGTGGCAGGAGCCCTGCAGCTTGTCCACGATCATCAGAGCAGAAGGCCAGAGCATTCCTTTTGCCTGCTGAAGGCAGCAGGGAGCCTTTTTACTCCAGAAATGAGCGGGGCATGTTTCTGAGATTTCTCTAGACACCCAGAGGGCTCCTTCCCCGCCCAGGTGCCAGACTTTTTTCTGGAGCACCGTTTGACTGCACTGTTCATGACGGGCTGGGTGGACACAGCAAGGCTGTATACCCCTTCCCCTGACCTTCACCCTGTCTGGGATGCCCAGCTTAGCACATCCAGGATGGGCCCTGGACTTGACCCCAGGGCTAAAAGAGGATGCAGTAGGTTAAGAAAGTGCAAATTAAAGCAGCCTCACAGACTGGCAAAAATTCAAAAATCACACAACCACACTCTTTTGGCACGCCTGCAGGGAATAGTACTCTCACACGTGGTTGGTGGAAACATTGGATAGCGTGACTGCCGTGGAGGAAAATTCAGGTACAGCTAGCAAAATCACATCTGCATTCACCCTCTGACTCAGCAATCCCACCTCTAAGGACTGATCCTGAGGGTAAAACATTACAAATATGAAACAATTTACTGTACACGCCATAGAATACATTCAAAGGCTTCAAAGAAGGGGAGAACAGGAAGCAAATCTTGAAGTTTATCTAGTAGATTTATTGACAGTACTTCTGGTGTGATAATCCTGGCATTATTTTGTTATTATGGATTAGAGCAAGTGAGAAAATATACACTGTTGGGTACCAGGGTTCTGTCTGTGGGAGAATGGAATATGGAATAGAGGAAGATGTGAGATTAGAGTTGGGGCATCAATATACTTTTTTTTAAATTAATTATTTATGTTTGGCTGCGTTGGGTCTTCGTTGCTGCGCATGGGCTTTCTCTAGTTGCGGTGAGCGGGGGCTGCTCTTCATTGCGGTGCGCGGGCTTCTCATTGCAGTGGCTTCTCTTGTTGCAGAGCATGGGCTCTAGGTGCATGGGCTTCAGTAGTTGTGGCACGCGGGCTCAGCAGTTGTGGCACACGGGCTGTAGAGCACAGGCTCAGCAGTTGTGGCGCACAGACTTTGTTGCTCCGCTGCATGTGGGATCTTCCCAGACCAGGGCTTGAACCTGTGTCTCCTTCATCAGCAGGTGGATTCTTAACCACTGTGCCACCAGGGAAGGCCTCAGTATACACTTGTGATGACATATGTTCATGATTTACAAGTCGTAACCACGGAAGCGCAAGAAAGCAGTGACCCACCCCCCACCCAGTAGCAGTGCATACTCCTAGCGCCTGCAGCTCTGTTTCTCAATGCTGTTCCCCATGAGAAGGAGCCAGGGCCCCTTAGACACCTGGAGGATTCCAGGTGTGGGGCAGTGAAAAGTAACAGTATGACTAGAACATCTTGTCGCTCTAAAAAGCAAGGATGCAGGGCTTCCCTGGTGGCGCAGTGGTTGAGAGTCCGCCTGCCGATGCAGGGGACACGGGTTTGTGTCCCGGTCCGGGAAGACCCCACATACCGCGGAGTGGCTGGGCCCGTGAGCCATGGCCGCTGAGCCTGCGCGTCCGGAGCCTGCGCTCCGCAACGGGAGAGGCCACAACAGTGAGAGGCCCGCGTACCGGGAAAAAAAAAAAAAAAAAAAAAGCAAGGATGCAGCCAAAGACAGATGGTCAGAAAGACCCAGGCACTGGCCAAGCGCCAGGAACAGGTGTGAATCCTCGTTCGCAGATAGGAAGCTCGTGTACAGTGATATTACTTCTCTTTATGAATATTTTAATATTAAAGCAGCAAATCCCGGAAAGTGCTGACCTGCAGCTTTTCTTGGTTGGCACATTCCGAACAGTTCCGCTGGCCCGCTTGGTGCCAGCCTGAGCAAGCGCTGACGAAGGAGCAAGTGGCCTCTTCGTGTGGTGGGGCTCCAGCACAGTGCCCCCCCATCCCTCCCTGAATGGGGCTCGCGGGACCTCAAGCGGATAAACTGTTGTCTTATTTTGATGTCACTTCAGGAAAGGAGCTCAACTCAGAATCTCAGTAAAGAGGCTGCTGTGTGCTGGGGGTAGGAGCCGGGGACTCGGACGGGCCCTGGCTGGTCCCACACGCCCTGCCCGCACTCACCCAGCTAAGTACATAGTAGGTCCTCAATAAGCAGGAGCTGCTGCTCCTTTTCTCTGTGCAGTTTAATCAAACTCACACTAACAGGCACCCTGCCAGACATCAGAAATGCAGGTAGTCCTTCATTCCAGAAACATCGATTGACCCCTGGCCACATGCCAGGCCGAGGGCTAGGTGCTGAGGGTAGCAGGGAGAGTGAAGAAACTCTGCAGCCTCCTCCCAGCCCAGCAGTTTAAAGAGAAATCAAGTAGTAAATTAGTGAGCAGACAAGAAAACGATAAGATAGTAGTATGTGCCATACAGCAGCGGTCCCCAACCTTTTTGGCACCAGGGACCGGTTTGGTTTCTTGGAAGACCATTTTTCCATGGACCGGGCAGGGGCGGGGGGGAAGGTTTCAGGATGATTCAAGTGCATTACATTTATTATGCACTTTATTTCTATTATTATTACATCATAATATATAATGAAATAATTATACAACTCACCATAATGCAGAATCAGTGGGAGCCCTGAGCTTGTTTTCACTTGCCACTCACTGATAGGGTTTTTGTTTGTTTGTTTGTTTTTTAAAGGAACTCCTTTATTTATTTATTTATTTATTTGGGGCTGTGTTGGGTCTTCGTTTCTGTGCGAGGGCTTTCTCTAGTTGCGGCGAGCGGGGGCCACTCTTCATCACGGTGCGCGGGCCTCTCACTATCGCGGCCTCTCTTGTTGCAGAGCACAGGCTCCAGACGCGCAGGCTCAGTAGTTGTGGCTCACAGGCCTAGTTGCTCCGTGGCATGTGGGATCTTCCCAGACCAGGGCTCGAACCCGTGTCCCCTGCATTGGCAGGCAGATTCTCAGCCACTGTGCCACCAGGGAAGCCCACTGATAGGGTTTTGATATGAGTCTGCAAGCAATTGATTTATTATGGTCTCTGTGCAGTCAAACCTCTCAGCTAATGATAATCTGTATTTGCAGCCGCTCCCCAGCGCTAGCATCACTGCCTCAGCTCCACCTCGGATCATCAGGCGTTAGATTCTCATAAGAAGCGCACAACCTAGATCCCTCGCCTGCGCAGTTCATAGTAGGGTTCACGCTCCTATGAGAATCTAATGCCGCCGCTGATCTGACAGGAGGCGGAGCTCAGGGGGTAACACGAGCCATGGGGAGCGGCTGTAAATACAGATGAGGCTTCGCACTCGCTCGCCCACCACTCACCTCCTGCTGTGCGGCCCGGTTCCTAACAAGCCGCAGACCAGTACCAGTCCGTGACCTGGGCGTTGGGAACCCCTGCCATACAGGATAAAATGGGGAGGCGTGGAAGACGGTGGGGGTAGGTGGCTCCTTTGCCTGCATTGCCAGAGATGGCTCTCTGGAGCAGAGACCTTTAACCCAAAACGGAGGTTACAGAGGCCACCAGTGTGGCTGGAGGGCATGGGGTGGGGGGGATGGGGAGATGAGATGAAGGGCAGTACATGCGGGGCTCTGCAGTCCTGATGCGGAGCTTGGACTTTATCATACACACGGCACGATGCACTGGTTTTAAGCAAGGAAGCAACTCAGTCTGAGTTGCCTTTTGAAGTGGTCCCTCGGGCTGCTTCCTTGAGAAGAGTGTGTGTGGGGTGAGGGTGGTGTTGTGAAAGGCTATCCCGGGCCTCCTGCAGGACAGGTTGGAGAATCCACAGGACTTGCTGGCAGATTAGATGTGGGAAAAAGAAGAGGGCAAGTCTCGGGAATGGGGCTTGGGCACCTGGTGCAGAGTGGTTTCCCCTCCAGCCCGAGGGCACTAGGGAGCCAGTGCAGGCTTTAGGCAGGGAGTGACGGAATCAGACTGGGGTTCAGGAAGCCAGCCTGGGGGTGAGGAAGCCAACCTGGGGGTGCAGAGTGGAAGCAGGGAAAGCAGCTCCGAGCAGGTGGGCCTGGCCTGGGGGTCGGGGCGGGGAGGTGGGGAATGAGGGCGTGTGGTTCCCCCTTCAGAGGAAGCAGGAGCTGCCGGCAGGGCACCATCCCCTCCATCTTCTCCTCCTCCTGGCTTCCCCCCCACCCCTTGAGGGGAGGGGGGTGCATCTGTTTCCTTCCCCACCCAGCTGACTCCCCTGAGCTGGGCCTCAGAGGAAAGAGCTCGGCCCACTAGCTCGGCCCTGCCCGGTCCTGCTGGAGGGAATTGTCATTAAAAACGGGACGGCTGCACTTAGAGTAATGACACGCTACACTCGGAATTGCTGTCCTGGGCTCTGGTTTTCCTGATGCCAGAAAATCCAATAACCCCGGGTAACATTCAGTCCGGTTGTGGTGCTGATTGGATTTGTAAACTCCATCCAGTGTATCGTGTTCTGATCGTTACCTGAAGCTCTCACTCAGCCCACAGACATGTGGTTCCTAACGGCCGGCCTGGACCTGGGTGGGGTCAGATGCACAGCTCACACCAGAGGCTGCTGAAGTGAGGGAAGGATGGGTGCAGGCCACTGTCCACGGGGCTTCCCATCCCCGGAGGCATTACTGTGTGCAAGACTGCCGCCTCCCCTCACCCTGGCTCTTGGGGTCCCTGCGTGTGACCGTCATCTGGGACAGCAGGCTTCCCCAGAGCCTCGTGCGCCCCACCTTCCCAGCCAGGCTTGGAGGAGCGCAGGCTAGCATCTCCTAATGACCCAGGGTCGCCCTGGGAATATTCATTTTTGTACTTGGGAAAAAAAGGTTGTACAGTCTTTTTGTTTTTGCTCATTTCTCTTTCCCCTCCTCTCAGGCCATGGATTGTCACTTGTCTGCTGTCACTGGGCCTTCTCTTGGCATCGATGGAGGCAGTGCCTTGTGGGAGTTGGGGTCAGGGGCACTGGGTTCAAATCCTGGCTCTGCTGCATAGTACCTGCAGGACCTTGGGCCAGTCCTTCAGCCCCTCTGAGAATCAATTTATTCATGTGCAAAGTGGGAATGGTAATAGGACCTGCCCACGGGGGGGCGTGGGGATGGACTGTCACTTCAGCCGGCTGCCCTAGGCATGAGCAGCCCCCATGAGTGAAGTGACCCCTCCCTCTCAGCACCTTCTTGCCCACCGTGCCAAGCTTCAGACCCAGCACGGAGCAGGCCACAGGCCACCGAGGCCAGCAGTGCCACAGCAGTGCTTAGCAGCACGAAGAATTCTCCCTGGGCAGCCGGAGGAGGCCAGGCCATCAGGGAAGGCGGGAGCTTGGGCCTGTGCCCTTGACTACAGAAGGTGGCCCGCAGGTCCAGGAAGACCGGCTGCTTGGGCAGGAAGGGAGGAACTGGGAGAGATGGCCATGTATCTTTTTTTTTTTTTTTTTGCGGCACGCGGGCCTCTCACTGCTGTGGCCTCTCCCCTTGCGGAGCACAGGCTCCGGACGCGCAGGCTCAGCGGCCATGGCTCACGGGCCCAGCCGCTCCGCGGCATGTGGGATCTTCCCGGACCGGGGCACGAACCCGCGTCCCCTGCATCGGCAGGTGGACTCCCAACCACTGCGCCACCAGGGAAGCCCCCATGTGTCTTTAAAGTGAGCCCTGAGCCCCGTGCGACCACCTTCAGGTGCCTTCCTGTACTGAGGTCTGACCCTCCCAGGAGCTTCGGAGATGCCAGTGCGGGGCTGGGCCCATCTGTCCTGTTTGGCAGCAAGGAAACCTCAGCCCGGCAGCTCACGTGACTTTTCCACGGGGTTCCCTGCAGAGCCTGGCTGGCATCCACTGCTCCTCGTCCCAGCTCCATTAGCCCAGAGCCCAGGGGATAACCTCCCTCAGCCGGGCCCCTGTCCCCAGCCGTGGCTGTCAGAAGGAGGCTGGATCCAGCACACATACTCCCACCAGCTGCACAGAGAATAGAGCGGGGGCCCGGCGGAAGGGGCTGGGTGCAGGCTCTTCTCTCTCCACCAGTTGTGCTCCCTGCTCTTTTCCTGCCTTCAGCGTCGTGTGCCCCTCTTGCCAAAAGCCCTCTCCTGCCCAGCCCGAGCACCTGTGGGCATCTCGAGCAGTCATCTTTTATTTACCTTCATTTATTCCAGGCTCTGAAGCTGGTGACCCACACCTACGTTCTCTTGAGCCTGTGTGCCCTGCTGCTTTTAAATTTTCTGAATGTGTTGCCACCATTTAAAAGTCGGAAATTACCCACAGTGTGGATTTCCACCTTCTCTGGGAAAACGAGCAGGTCTGGCCACCCCGGGCCCGTGCTGCCCTGGCTGGCAGTCAGCCGGATGTGAGGGGCGGTTAGTCTGCAGCCCTCCACAGCCCGCCCAGCACCCTGCTTTGTACCTTGAGCAGCAGACCCAAGGATGCACGTCAGTTTCCAGTCTCTTGCTGACAGCAGAACTGGCTCAGCACCCTGGGGCTTTGCTCCTCGATTCCCCCCAGTGTCCAGGGCCTTGGACCTGTGGGCACTGGGCTGGCTTTCCCCCCTCTTTCCTTTGAAACCACGTCCTCTCTGTCCCCTTGCTGGCCTCCATCCCTCTTTTACTCCCTTGCACCCCTTCCACCCAGACCGGCAAGTGCAGTGACTCACAGCTTTCCTTTTGCTCCCCGGGCCCTGCTCCGGTGGCTGCATCCTGACGCCCTGGGTGCGTGTGTCTGATTCCGCACCGGCTCGCCGGGGCCCAGCTCAGGGCCTGGCCTACGGCGGGTGCTTCGGGAGTAGAGAATGCCTTAATGAGATGTTGAGAAAGCTACCAGGTCCCCTCCCGTCCTCCCCTCCGGGTTTCAGAGGGAGACAGAGCCGCCCTGACTGCCGCCTTGGGGCGGGGAGAAGTCTTGTAGCAACGCGCGCTTGGTAGCCAGCGCCCTCCGAGGGGCGTGCAGATCAGGCAGGGAGATGCCGGGCCTGTGTGCTTCCCCCGTGTCAGCCTTCCCTCCTGCCAACCTCTCCCGGTCCCCGGAGGAAGGGCTGATCTCCCCAGAGGAGGAGGCATCCTGGGAAGATTTGGGCCACGGGAAGCCCGCCTCCTGGTGCCCCAGGGCATTGCGTGTGAGGCGCTGGGAAGGAGGTGCATTTGTTCTGTGTGACCTCCTGGTCACTTTGCCCCATCTGTTCCTCAGGTGCCCTCGGGCCATTCGTTCCTGGGGCCCTTTTCGCTTGGCTGATGCCTCAGCCTAGAATGTTCTTTCCTGCCTCCTGGAGTGCTTGGTTCCTCAGCCTTCATGCTCTCAGCTGAAATGTCACCTCCTCAGAGAGGTCCTCCGAGCTTCCTCTCCCAAGGCTGCTGGTCCTGTCCCCCGACACCCTCCACCCCCCTGGCCAAAACCTCCAGTTATTCTCAGTGTCAGCCTCACATGCTTCCCTTCCTATGGCATACTCCACGATTTCTGACAGTGTTCTGTATTTGGGCTCTTAGCTATTTGCTGTCACCTGTGGGAGGACAGGGGTGTGGTGTCTGGCTAAGTTCTGTTCTGTCCCCAGCAGCACGCAGTTAGAAGGTGGTGGGTCCTTGGTGAAGCTGTGCTGGGAGAATGGATGGTGAGTAGACAGATGCTCACTGGGGTCAGCCCCCGGAGGATGTGTGGCCAGGCCCTGAGCTGGGGGTTAGCAGCAGAACGCAGAGCCTCGGGGGTTGACCAGGACCCCGGGCACCTGGGGTCCAGGGGGGCCTCTCAGAGCAAAGGCATCAGACAGGCCTCATCAGATCCCAGCTCGGCCACTTCACTGCTGTGTGGCCTTGGGCAAGTTACTTAACCTCTCTCAGCTCCAGCTTCCTCATCTGTGAATTGGGTGTAGTACTTTCCAACTCAGGGGGATTATTAATGCAATAATGTGTGTAAGGCACTTGGGACATAGCACCTTAGGCTAAGCACACAGTAAATTGTTGTCCAGTAGTGAGCCAGATGTTAAGTGTGTTTAGTTTGGAATGAGGTAGACAGGAAGTGGAAATGTGGGTCTGCACTCAGGAACGAGGTGGGGCTTGGATCCCCTCCGACTCTTTTACCCTGTCCTCGCTCCCCCAAGGACCAGAACTGCCCCAGAGGCTCCCCCAGCCAGCAGGGGGCAGAGCCAGAGGTGGGCATTCCCCAGCCGTTAGTTGACTGGTCCACTGATGGGTTTTGTGGTTTTGTGGCTAAAAGGTGCTCCAAAGATTGGCTGGCGTGGGCTTGGGGATTGTCTGGGGGCCTGGGCCCTCTCTGCTCCGTCTCTCTGTATCCACCCCAAGGTAATTAGGATATTGCTAACTTCTAGTGGGAAAACAGCCAGAAGATGGAGGAGACTCTGGAGAGTTGGAGTAGGTGGGACACTCGGCTTCCTCGGGGTGTGGCACTGTTCCTGCCCAAACACTGTACCTGATTTCATGCAGTAAATCCTCACAACACCCCAGGAGTCAGGTGCTTTCATTGGCTCCACTTTACAGATGAGGAGACTGAGGCACAGAGAGGTATAGATCCCCAGCTTGGGTGAGCCTGGATTCAGACCCAGGCTACTGGGCTCAAGTAACCTGCACTTTCAACCACCTTGAATCCTGCTGGGAGCAACTGTCAACAAGTATTTATTACCCTGAGAAAACCATAATTCAAAAAGAGGCATGTACCACGATGTTCATTGCAGCACTATTTACAATAGGCAGGACATGGAAGCAACCTAAGTGTCCATTGACAGATGAATGGCTAAAGAAGTTGTGGCACATATACACAATGGAATATTACTCAGCCGTAAAAAGAAACGAAATTGAGTTATCTGTAGTGAGGTGGATGGACCTAGAGTCTGTCATACAGAGTGAACAGAGTGAATTAAGTCAGAAAGAGAAAAACAAATACCGTATGCTAATACATATATATGGAATTAAAAAACAAAAATGGTTCTGAAGAACCTAGGGGCAGGACAGGAATAAAGATGCAGACGTAGAGAATGGACTTGAGGACATGGGGAGGGGGAAGGGTAAGCTGGGACAAAGTGAGAGAGTGGCATGGACATAGATACACTACCAAATGTAAAATAGATAGCTAGTGGGAAGCAGCCACATAGCACAGGGAGATCAGCTGGGTGCTTTGTGGCCACCTAGAGGGGTGGGATAGGGAGGGTGAGAGGGAGGCTCAAGAGGGAGGGGATATGGGGATATATGTATACGCATAGCTAATTGACTTTGTTATATAGCAGAAACTAACACACTATTGTAAAGCAATTATACTCCAATAAAGATGTAAATAAAAACAAAAACAAGTATTTGTTAAGTTAGTGTGTTGAACCCAGCAGCAATCTGGGTGGTAAAGTTGAAAGGGCACTGGTCCTAGAGTCAGCTGGAGCTGGTTGGAATTCCAGGTGTTGCTGCTGTGTGACTTTAGGCAAGTGACTTTGCCTCTCTGAGCTTTCATTTTACTGTTAGGACAATGGACATAAAAATGCCTCCTTTGCAGGGTTGTCAGAGGGTAGAACAGGGTAGCATGTGAAGGCCCCTCCCCCCAAGGCACTCCACAAGTGTTTGTTTACCCCGTTTCTTCAGAATTTCCTCCCATCCCGTGCCTTCAGCCCCGGGCGCTGGCTGCCATCCAGAGCCTGACCTTGGCCTTGAGATCCAAGAGGATGAGGACTTCGGAAATGGCTTTGGCTGCTCCAGTGGAGGGAGCTGCCCTGATCTGCTTGCAGATCAGAATCTCGGGGCCCCCTTGCCAGGCCTTTCATGTTGTTGCTTTATTTCACAAGAGCCCCAGTGTTTGTTTAACAATGAGGTGGTATTTTTAGAACTTAAAAGTAATTCTGCTCTTCGAGGAATGAGCCCCAAGCCTGTGGATGTAGCCCTAGCCGGAGCCAGGCCTGGACTAGAGCCTTGTGGGCACCCTGTCCTGGCTTTCCCCACCCCACACCCTGCTCCCCTTGGGCCTTTCCTTTGGATGCAGGACACCCTCAGTCTGCCCTGTCCAGCCTGACTCCTTCCTGCCTGTCAGTCTAGGCCCTGGGGGTGCTGATGGGGGCACAGCAATACCAGCATGTGGTAGGCTGCGTAATGGCCCCCCAAAGATGTCCACATTCTAATCTCTGGAACCTGTGAATATGTTACCTTGTACGGCAGAAGGGACTTTACAGATGGGAAGATTATCCCGGATTATCCAGTTGTCCAGTGTGACCACAAGGGTCCTTGTAAGAGAGAGGCAGGAGGGTCAGAGGAAGGAGAGGAGATGTGATCACGGAAACAGACGTTCAGAATCAGAGAGAGATTTTCAGGTGCCCCACTGATGGCTGTGAGGATGGAGGAGGGGCCACGAGCCAGCTCCTTGATTCTGGTTCCGGAAACCGGTTTCAGACGCTGACCTCCAGAGCCATAGGAGAATAGATCTGTGTCGGTTTAAGCCGCTAAGAACGCGCTCATTTGTTACAGCAGCACGAGGAACCTAATAACACACAGCCCAGTGTCCCCCCACCTGGAAGCGCCTCACTCCCAGCTGGGCCGCAGGGACACAGCCTCTGGCGATACATCTGGAAAACAGGGTTCGTTCTCCCTGGAATTGTCGGGAGGAGTCTTTGAGAATATAAGAACCTGACCCAGCCCCTGCCATGTAGTAAACGTGAAAATATTTAGCCCTGCGTATTGTTTGCCTTTCTACAGAGAAGCTGGGTGGTGGTGAGGGGTAAGCATCGTCGTTGTGTGTTTGGGTTGATGGTACATACACTTGGATTCAAATTCCAGCTTCCCCAAACGCAGGGAAGTTTTTCAGTGACGTTCGGCAGAGTTGCTGGTGCCTCTGGGCCTCAGTTTCCTCATCTGTAAGAGGGGAGAATAGTGGCCCAGGACTGTGAGGGAACATACATACACACAGACCGCAGAGGGCGGAGCCTGGCCCCCAGCACGGCTGGATGAATTGAGCCTCCACTCTGGTTTGGTTAGCTGCCCCGATTTCCCTCCACCCCAAGCTCAGCCTCGCACCTCCATCAGCAGCTGGCGGGCTCCCAGCCTCCGGGGTCGACCTCTGTCGGATGCAGCATTTTCCCACGATGTTAGTCATCATTCGGGAGGACCTTGAGGATCCTTGTCTGTCCCACTGAAGGCCAATTTAGGATGGGAAGTGGTTTCTTCCTGCGGTTTCCCGCTTGGTCCAACAAAGCTGAAACCCTAACCAACTGCCACAGTGGGAGCTGTTCCCTCTCCCGACCGAGGCCTCTGGAGGTCACAGATGACACATCTGGGGCAGGAATTCTCTGCCAAGGTGTGGGAGGAGAGGGGCCCAGACATGGGTCTCAGACATCCCCTGTTCCGGTCAAGACATACCTGGTGTGTTTGAGAGGACCCAGCACGTTGAAAAGGAGTCAGAATGGGTTCAGTAGAATTTGCAGAGAGAGATCTGTGCACATGACCTCCTGACACTGTCACCCGGTCTGTTTGTGCCGGGGCCGGCAGCTCTGCAACCATAGAGGCCAGGGCATCCGGTTGCATCAGGCTGCGAGCTTCTCATGTCCTAGGGAGGACAGCACAGGGTCAGGAGCACCTGATTTAAAGCCTCTTGGCCAGTTGCTCTCTGAATGACCTTGGGCGAGTCACTTAACTTCCTGGAACCTGTTCTCCCCACTCAAAAATAAAAATCACCATCACACCGTCATCATCTCCTTCGTCTAACACACGCAGCACTTACCACGTGCCAGGCACTGTCCTGAGCTCTTTAGGTGGATGTTACTCCTTGAATCCTCACCATAGAACCTGTGAGGTGGGTGCTCTAGTTTCCCTCAAGTAAGCGGGGGTGGGCCCCGAGGAGTAAAGGAAGGTACCCAGGGCCACACCAGGAAGGGGCAGAGCTGGGATTTGGACTCAGGCCACCTGGCGCTTGGTAAGCCTGCAGCCTTCTCCCTCGGGGATAACGGGGGTGGCGTGTGCACCCTCCGGGGCTTTTCTGGATTATGCGTGTCGAATGAGAAGCGCCAGTGCTGTGTGAACGGAGCACACAGTACCTGTTAGCGGCTTCCGTTTCTATTATCCAGATTAGCAGAGGTGCTTGGTGACTTAGTTTGGGGGCCTGAGGCAATATCCATTCTAACTTTTGAGGGTCATGAGTATATTTACTGTTTTGATCTGGTGTTGGTGGTGTCATGGGTCTATACATACATCGAGACTCATTTAATTCTGTGCTTTAAATAATGTATAGGTTGTTCATTCTATGTCAGTTATACCTCAATAAAGCTGTTTTTAAAAAACACAGCAGGGGCTTCCCTGGTGGCACAGTGGTGAAGAATCCGCCTGCTAATGCAGGGGACACGGGTTCAATCCCTGGTCCCAGAAGATTCCACGTGCCACGGAGCAACTAAGCCCGTGCGCCACAAGTACTGAGCCTGGGCTCTAGAGTTCGTGAGCCACAGCTACAGAGCCCGCATGCCACAACTACTGAAGCCCGGGCGCCTAGAGCCCGTGCTCTGCAACAAGAGAAGCCACCGCAATGAGAAGCCTGTGCACCACAACGAAGAGTAGCCCCCACTTGCCGCAGCTAGAGAAAACCCGTGCACAGCAGCAAAGACCCAATGCAGCCAAAAATAAATAAAATTTTTTTAAATTAAGAAATGCTTAAAAACACACACACACACAGCAGAAGTTAATCGACAGAACGAAACATTCTGTCCAATGGGTTTGGCCATGTGAGGACCACCCAAATGATGGCACCCTTTTTGGGTTGTTTTTGGGCAGTGTCCTCACCCTCAAGTTCTAGCATAAAGGGAGCTGTGGAAATGGGGGGTGTCCTTTGTCATGGGCGTTGCCTGAGTGTCACAGCGTTGGCCTCTCCTGGCCACTCAGCTCAGGATCAGCGCACACGCACACACACACACTCACTCCCCTCAGCAGTCAGATGATGTTCCTGCAGGTGTGTTTTACATAAAACACACCTGCCTGCTGCACTGGCTCCATCGCATGGAAGTAGGTGTTCACCCACTGCACCCAGATGTCACCCGCGGTGTCCCCTCACCCGGTCTGCTCCAGGAGCTGTCCCTAAATGCCCCTGGCTTACACGTTGGCTGGTGGCATCAGCTTACGGGCCGCAAGCCTAGGCTCCCAGCCCTGCTGGGGGAGGAATGAAGGAAGCCCACCTTCGTTCCTTCCTTCTCCCCTTTAAAGGACATTTCCTCTGAGGCTCTTGTGTTCTGGGTGCTGTGGAAGGTACCAGGAGGACCTGAGTCAAAGACACAGCTCAGCGAGTAGACAGGCCTGGGGCCAAGCTTCCCAGTCCCTGGATCGTGTCCAGACTCGACCTCCTTTGAGCTGTGTGATCCTGAGCTAATCCTTTTTTTTTTTTTTTTTTTTTTTGGCCACGCCGTGCGGCATGCAGGATCTTAGTTCCCCAACCAGGGATTGAGCCTGTGCCCCCAGCAGTGGAAGCACAGAGTCCTAACCACTGGACCACCAGGGAATTCCCCTGAGCTAATCCTTTAGCCAAGCTAAGCCTCAGTTTCCTCATGTGCACAATCACAGTGATTTCACAAGGTCGTTGTACGGGTCATATGAGAAGGTCCCATATCTCATTGATTCTGAGGTGCATGCTTTTTGAATTTTAGCTGGTCTGAAATCAGGGGGTGCATCCCCCCCAAGTGATGTGTCAGACTAATTGGCGGTGTTTTTCCTTCCTCGGTGGCCCCTGAACTATTGGTGCATCTTGTACCTGCTGGCTTCCTAGATCTGAGGACAAACTCTATGGGAAGGGCCTGGGCAGTGTGCAGATACTAACATGTAATGGAAAGAACACGGACTCCAGAGCCCACGGACGTGGTCTTCATCTCAGCTTTGCTGCTTTCTGGCTCTTCATGGTCTCAGATAAGTGGCTTGATCTTTCAGAACTTCAGTTTCCTCACCTGTAAAATGGGAACAATAAAGTTTAGCTCCGGTCGTTTTGAGAATTTGATAAGCTAACCTGCGTGGATCCCCTGGCACAGGGCCAGGCGTGTAGTAGGCGTCTGGTAATCTTGTTCGCCATCTTCAAGAAAATGAGACTGCTTCTCTTCGAGGTCGATTTCAGGGGAAACTAAGCCTGAGGTCAGAGATACTTCCAGCATTGCCCTTTTTGGCATCCAAGTCACGTAGCTCCTGTGCCTTGGTTTCTGCATCTGTAAAATGTGACTCATAATAGTACCTACAAGCCAGGGTGGCTGTGAGAGTTGACTAAACTAACACAGAGAGCCTGGCACTTAAAACGCACTCACTGGGGGCAGGAACCAGGCGTATGGATCCAGTTTTCATGATTGCTGTTATTAATGGTGTTTATTCTTCTGAACTGGGGATACAGAGGTGGATATGTCCAGATCCCTCCCTTGAGACCTTGCAGCCTCTTATACGTTGAGGAGAACATGCAAGTCAGGGCCAGCCTGAAGATGCAAGGACCACGGCCGACCCTTGTCCCAGAGCGTAGGAGGTTCTCAGGCACAAAAACGCCCTAGGAGTTTTACAGGTGCACTTTATTTAAAATCATCATTGGTGTTATTTGGGGAAAAGCATGTTTTTAATCCGTTCTACAGATTTTGCCTTTGTCGGTTGCTGGGTGTGGACCCGGCCCCTAGGGGTCCAATCCACCTGCTTCTGAGCAACCGCCAGTGTTTGCAGTACAGTCAGGGGGGCGGGTGCCATCTGTCGGTGCTGTGGCCCCTCCTTCTGACCTGACTCTGTCCCACTTTCCCCGCGCCCCCAGTTAGCCAGAGTCCTGCCCACCCCTTCCCGTTTCCTTCTGGGTTTACATTTTAACCTGAAGAGGACTGGTGTTTGCACCACGGCAGCCAGGAAGCCAGTGACCCACTGTCTTGTCCCTTCTGCGCTGGGACAGACATCCCAGCAGACCCTGGTGGGACTTGCATTTTTTACTTTCCCTGTGCTTTACCACGCGGCTGGGCTCTGGTGGACATTCAGGCAAGTAGGTCTTAGGGTGGCCGGAGGATTGGAGGTCTGAACCTGGAGCCCTGGGCCTGTGAGCTGTGCTCAGGGACAGATGTCACTACTGTGGGACTTGGGGTGCTGCAGGGCTCTGCCATCCCTACCCGCTGGCCAGCCCAGTGTCCCAGCGAACTCTTCGCGGATAAAAACCAAAAGTGAGAGAGTGGCATGGACATATATACACTACCAAACGTAAAATAGATAGCTAGTGGGAAGCAGCCGCATAGCACAGGGAGATCAGCTCGGTGCTTTGTGACCGCCTAGAGGGGTGGGATAGGGAGGGTGGGAGGGAGGGAGACGCAAGAGGGAAGAGATATGGGAACATATGTATATGTAAAACGGATTCACTTTGTTATAAAGTAGAAACTAACACACTATTGTAAATCAATTATACTCCAATAAAGATGTTAAAAAAAAATGTAAGACAAACGGATATGATTACAAGTATATGCAAAAATGTATACAAATACAGAAAATGATTAGAATAAATTATATTTAAATGCTAAAAAAAAAAAAAAAGTAAAACACAGCAGAGTCTACGAAACACTTGCATCCAGCATCTTGTTTAAACAAATAGGATTCCAAAAGCTGGGAATAGGACTGGAGGTGGTTGGCCCAGGCTTCCGGGCCATGGGAGGTTTGAGCTGGGTCTTCGCTGGACTGAGGGAAGGAACGAGCCCTCTGCCCCCCGCTGAGGTCTGCAGGTGACCTAGCAGGTGCCTCGCTCGTGGTAGCTGCTTCCTCAGTACTGATTGGATTGGACTGGATGTCAGCAAGAAAAATCTAGGCAGGGCAGGGCAGGCTGCATGCCTGTGACCCCTCACAGTAGGGCAGGGTCTTGCCCTTTCCTTTTCCCTGTCATATCTCTTCCAGTCCCCAGGGCTGACTGCCCAGGTGTCATTGCAGAATCTGGTGGGTCGGCGAAAGAGTGATGGCAGTGATGATCATTCATTCATTCATTCCACAAATATTAATCGAACGCCTACTAAGTACCAGGCACTGTTCTAGGTGACAGGATACCACAGTTAATAAAAGAGACAAAGATTCCTGCCCTCACAGCGATGACATTCTGACACTCTACTCGGGGTGTGGAGTAGGCAATAAACAAGATAAATAAGGAAAATAAATGGTATGCTGGCTGGTATTCAGTGCTAAGGAGAAAAAGCAGGGAAGAAGGGTAGGAAGTACCAGGGATTGCAGTTCTAGAAACTTCCAGGGAAGAAATGATATCACTAATAATAACAATAGCTATATATTTGCTCAGTGCCTTCTAGAGGCCAAGCCCCTGCGAGGAACTCGCAGGCACTCATGCAGCCTTTGGTAACAACCCTGAGAGTTACCTGAGGAGGCTGGGCAGGGCGTGGGCTTGGAGCCCGGCCGTCCCTGTCCTGGCATGAACCCAGGCGTGCTACCCGCCATCACTCTGCCGGCAGCACCGGGTCCCCCAACTGTGAAGGGGGAAGGGCAGTTGCATCCACCTCCAGGGGTTGCCGTGAGGATGAAATGAGTTAATATGTGCAAAATGCTCGCAACCCATGGTACAAGCCCATACACGGTAACTACTTTTATTAGTATAATTATCCTCATTTATTGTGGAGAAAACTCTCACTAGTGAGCGGCAGAGTTAGGATTTGAACCCAGAGCTGGCACACCAAGTCCAGCAGTGTTTTTAAGTAGCTAGGAATTTACTGTTCCAGCAACACTATGAGGCCTAGACATTGTGGTCCCAATTTATGGATGAGAACATCAAGGCACCGAGCATTCTGCCGGGAGGTGGGTTAACTGTGCTTCGAGCCCAGGGCTCTCTCTGGGGCATCGCTGCTGCGCAGGCCGCCTGCGTCTGGACTCAGAAGGAGAAGGAGGGAGGTCCTGGGGCAGAGCGCTGGAGAGACACAGGCGCTGGGTGGGTGGTGGGAGACCTCCCTCCTTCCCCTGTTCCCCCGGGCTTCTGCTCTGAGGGGCAGCTGCCTCGCCCGCCCGCCTGCCTTCACAACAGATGTTTAAGCGGCCCCGAAAGTGGGTAATTCCAAAGCAGAGGAGATTGTTTGGGAACAGAGCTACTGCTTTCCCACATGTTACTGCTGACAAATCTGATTGCTGCGCCCGTTAAACTCCTCGGCTTCAATTTGCATAAAAAGTCCCCCCCCCCCGCCCCGCCATGGAGTTATCAGTTCATAGCATCTCCGTGAGCAGAAGGCTTGGGTCCCCCCGCGGCAGCACAGAACGGAGCCGGCATCCAGCCTTGGTGCAGAGGTGATCCCTGTGCAGAGGTGGCCCATGAGAACAGGACCGGCCAGCTGGGGAGTCCCTCCTGCTGGGGTCTGGAGCAGAGGAGTCGCCTCCTTCCTCTTACCCTTTTTAATAAAATAACTGTTTTGCCCATGAGACGTAATGAGGATCTGGAAGCTTTGTTTGTCTTAAGCTGTGGCCTGTGGAAGCAGAGAGCTGCTTTCCCTGGGGGCTCAGCCCTAAGCTCATTACCGTAAGCCCAGCACCCGAGCCAAACCTCACCCGTCCAGCCCTCACCGTCTGAGTCTGGGACCCGGTTGTGATTCTGGACCCTGGGCTGCCAATGTCGTGAAGGAAGGGGCTTTCCCGAGCTGATGCATGGCCTGAGGCTGCTGGAACTACACAGGTCCCTGGACAGTGCAGGCCTCAGACGAGCCTGCGAGTAGGAGGCCTTGACTCTCACTAGCTGTAAGACCACTTGGCCATGAGGTGGGAGCACTGCTGCCCACGGAGCTGTGTGCAGGAGTGAGATCTGTCTGACGAGGAGGGGTAATGCCTCACCATGTTTGCAGAGCAAACACGCCACAGAGGTCATTTCGTGTGAGCCTTAAAAGCACCCCATGGAGAAGGCAGAATTAAAGATCAGCGGTAATGTGACCTGCCCAGGGTATCACGGGGCCTCTAACCTCCGTACCCAGCTCTAAGCCTAAGGCTCTCTCTACCTTGCCCCATCTGCCTTCCAAGTTCAAGGTCTATATAAGGCACTGCTGAGCGTCAGCCCAGGTCCTCAGTGGCCCCTGTGGACCCAGGATCCCTGGGGCAGGGACAGCAGAGTTGCAGTGGTGGCTGAGGACACGGAGAGGCAGTGCCAAGGCCCCGCCCCCTCCGGGCCTCTACTTCATCCCCATCACTTCGTGCTGTTTGTTTGGGCTGTTACTAGCTCAGTTCCTGTTATTTCCCCCCCAGACAATCAGCCAGGAAATTCTTCACTTATGTTTCCTTAAGAGGTCAGATGCTTTTCTCTGCAGAAGTAAGTAAGTGCTGCAGGCGGAGTTGGCAGTCTTTCGCGGCAGCCTCTGCAGCCCGTCCTCTGACTGCACAGGTGGCGTCCTGGGCACGTCTGCAAAGGCAGGGACGGTCTTAAACCAGACCCAGGGCTGCAGCCCGGGATGGTGTGGGGAAGAGACGGTGCCTTCTGACAGTAGCACCAGTGGCTCTTCCCTCCCACGGCCAGAATCCCGATGGAAACGAGCGATGGTAGCATCGTGACGTCACACTTCTTGAGAACCTGCCTCGGCTCTGCAGAGCATACTGGGCACCAGGAAGGGAATGAAGCCTGGCTGGGAACAGACAGAACCAAAGCCACGGCTCCTGGGGACCTCTGCACAGATGGCAGCCCTTGCTTGGGCTGGGGTGATGTGTGCTTTTCACACACTCCAGAGAGCCAAGGCCTCTGTTAAGCCCATCGCAGTTTAGAGGAGAATTTGGGTGAGGCTGCTCGGAGCACTCCTGCAGCTGGGACAGCTGTCAGCCACATAGCAGAGGAAAGACTACAGAGGAGCCAGCTTTATTTTTTATTTATTTTTCTTTTTTGGCTGCACCAGGAGGCATGCGGGATCTTAGTTCCCCGACCAGGGATTGAACCCGTGCCCCCTGCAGTGGAAGCACAGAGTCCTAACCACTGGACCGCCAGGGAAGTCCCAGAGCCAACTTTATAAAGCACCAAATTCCAAGGGACTCAGCAGAGGCAAAAACTGTCCTCCGCTAGCCTTGGTGGCAGTTTTCTTTCTTATGGAAAATCTCAGTTTTATACAGAAGTCAATAGAAAAGTGTAATGAATCCCATAGACCCTGACCTGACCCCAGTACCCATCACCCTGTGGCCAACTCTGTCCCACCCCCATCCACTCCCCCCTCCCTGTATTATTGTGAAGAAAATACATTATGTCATCTATAAATACTTTAGTATGTCACTATAAAAGAGAAGGACTCTTAAAAAAAAATACATAACCACTAAACTATTATCACACCTAAAATAAAGATTAGATATCCAGCCATGATTCAAATTTCCAGTTGACTCATAAATTCGTGTTTTAAACTTTGTTTGTTAGAATCAGGATCCAGGTAAGATGGACACAGTGCAATTAGTTGGAATGTTTTTTATTCTAAATGTTCCTTTTCCTTTTTTTTGTATTCTTGCTAATTATTTGTTGAAGGAGCCGCCCCGTTGCTTGTCTGGTAGGTCTCCCGGGGTCTGGAGTTTGCTAATTGCATCCCCATGGTGCTGTCCAACATGCTCCTCTGTCCTTTGAATTTCCTGCAAATTGGTAGTTCATCTAGAGACTTGATCATTTTCTCTACTCATTTTTTGCAAGACTCCTTCAAAGGAGATGTTGGGTCCTCCCCTCAGGAGGCATGTGCTGTCTGATTGCCCTCTTTTGCGATGTTGGCAGCCCTGCCTGAATCCAGACATTCAGCAGAAGTGGCAAAAGGGCGGTGTTCTCGTCTGTCGCCCCTTCTTCGTGTAGTAGCTTAGCTGGAATCCTTTTTAAAGAGGCTCCCCGCCATCTACTGCTTGGTTACCCACTGGTACATTTGGTATAGGAAACGCAGGATAAAAGCTTGACTGTTTTCCCTTTATTTACCAGTTTTCAGAATAATGACTTAGTACCTTTACTTCCATCGTGGTGTTTTAAAAGCTTAGCTCATCAGGAAACAGTTCAAGTAATACATTTATTAAGAGTTCCATAGTTAGAGGGCGCAACCTAGGAAACTATTTAGAAAATGACGTGTCCACCGAGGTAGTCAAGGGCGTTGCACAAATGTAGTAGATGTTAGCATGTTAGTGGACAGAGCACACCTCCTGGCTCAGAGGCGGAGAGGAAGGTCATTCCCACTTTGCTGCTGAGAAGATAGCCCCAGAGACTGGGGCCTGCCCTGTTTATGTGGCCAGTTAGTGTCAGAGCCCAGACGCAGTGCATAAAGCAGACACAGAGAAAAGTGGTTATATGCTCACTTTATCTCTAGAATCCAGGCCTCCTGGCAAGACTTGAATAAACTCTCTCCCTCCTTGCTTATAAAATGCCCGGAGGCAACCTAAATGTCCATCGACAGATGAATGGATAAAGAAGATGTGGTACATATATACAGTGGAATATTACTCAGCCATAAAAAGAAATGAAATTGAGTTATTTGTAGTGAGGTGGATGGACCTAGAGTCTGTCATACAGAGTGCTGTAAGTCAGAAAGAGAAAAATACCATATGCTGACACATATATATGGAGTCTAAAAAAAAATGGTTCTGAAGAACCTAGTGGCAGGGCAGGAATAAAGACATAGACATAGAGAATGGACTTGAGGACACGGGGAGGGGGGAGGGGAAAGCCGGGACAAAGTGAGAGTAGCATGGACATATATACATTACCGAATGTAAAATAGTTAGCTAGTGGGAAACAGCAGCATAGACAGGGAGATCAGCTTAGATTGTTGCTTTGCGATGACCTAGAGACGTGGGATAGGGAGGGTGGGAGGGAGCCTCAAGACGGAGGGGATACGGGGATGTATGTGTGCATATAACTGATTCACTTTGTTGTACAACAGAAACTAACACAGCATTGTGAAGCAATTATACTCCGGTAAAGATCTATTAGAAACAAAAAAATGCCCGGAGGTCTGGCAAGGGCCCAGCTCTGTGGGCACTGAGTGCCAGCCATCAGGACATGCGGCCTCAGGAGGTGGTTGGTTGCATTTCTGTTAGACCATCTGAAATTTGGGAGAGGCCCCAGAGGCCTTTCCAGGGATAATGATCTCTCTCTGGCTACCCCTTCTTCTCCCTATTACTCATAGCCCCACCACCTTTATTATCTCCTCACTGCCTTGGATTATTATCCAAGACTTTAGTTATCTCTGTTTCTGTGCTTGTTTGGTGCCAGGCTTAAGGTAAGTAATAATGTTTTCCTGAATGAATGAATGAATGAATGAACGAACGAACAGGCAAAAAACATAATGACCCTCATCATTTGTATTTAGACCTTTCTTTCTGACCTGGCTGTAAACCCTTCAAAGGCAGGAGCTCTTCTGTCTTCTGCGAGGCCAACACTGGGCCCACAGGGGCAAGGATGGGAGAAGGGGACCGCTTAGCATCCTTAGGTCCAGAAGGGGGAGGGGCAGCGGGAAGGTGGCCGGTGGACACAGTCAGTCCAGCGCCTACAGCTCCTTTCTTCTGCGTGAGCACATTTGCTCCTCCTCCACAGTCCCAGGGCTTTGGAGAGCCTTTCTGTCCATCCTCCTGCCTCACATCAGGTCCTGCCACTCTCAGCCACCACTGGTAATAACGGCAGCCGACACCCTGAGCGCTGTTCCAGGTGCTTTGTGTGTGTTAGCTCGTTGGATTCTCTGAGTAGCCTATGAAGTAGGTATTGTCACCATCCCCGTTTACAGGTGAGCAAACAGGAAATTAAGAGACTCACCCAAAGTCACCCAGCTGACAAGTAAAGGGGCTGGGACTTGAACATAGGTGACCAGAGACCTCTTGCCAACTGCTCCAGCTGCCTGCTGGTAGAGAAAGAGGATCCTGTTTAAAAAGCCCTCCCGCAGGGATCCCCAACCGAAGTGTTAGAAAGTTTGTCCTAAATAGACCCAGTTATGCCCAAGTCTCTTCTATTGCTGGCAGCGATGGGGGATGGAGGACAGTTGGTGCCTCGACTCTGGGGTGATGGAACCCTCCACACTTGGAGACATAGGTTGTAACCTCTCCAGCTTTTTTCTCTAAGCTAAACAACCCTACTTTCTTTCAGGTTCCCAGTGCAGGGCACAGCACAGGCATCAGGACATAAGAAACCACACAGAGGCGTAGACCCCCTTTAAAGCCTCTGAACCTTCCTGCAGAGGTCCCTCCTGCACACACAGAAAAAAGCAAACAGGCAAGTTTTCTCTGCCCTGGTGCCTTCAGCACGGTGTCTGAGCAAGCTACGGCCAGAGCTCTCAGCCAGCTTCTCACCTGGGAGCACCTCTTCCCAACTCCCAGCAAAGCTCAGGCAGTGCTGACTTGAGCGCGGTTCCCCAGACACACTGGATCCCCACACACATCCAGAGCTTTGCGAACACCCTCCCCTCTCCTGCAATGACCCCAGCCTCCCTCCTGTAGCTCTTCTGCCTTCCTGTCCCTTCTACACCCTGTACTCACCTCCACTATGGCCCCTTCTAAATGCTTCCACAAACATTTATTGTGCATATTCTATGTGCCAGATCCTCGTCCTAATGCTGTGGGCATAGCAGGGAAAAAATGAGCAAAATCCCTGCCCATGCTAGTTGGAGGGGGAGCAATAAACAAGCAAATGCAAAACATATATGATGTCAGATGAGAAAAGAGCTTTAGATAAAAAGTATGTAAGGAAAATAGTCAGTGCTAGGATGTCTGGTAACATTGCAGTTTTAGAGATGAGGCAACAGTAAAGGCCTCTCTAAAAAGGTGACAGTGACTCAAGACCTGAAGGAAGCGGGGAATGAGCCACCATGTGCTTGGGCTTGGGATGACATGTTTCAGGCAGTGCAAATGGTAAGTGCAAAGGCCCTGTGGCACGTTAGAGAAACAGTTATTTTGCTATTCAGAAATTCTTTTCTTGCCCATCGGTCTGTTTCCTTTGCTTCTGTGTCTCACACACTCAACACAATGGTACATCTTGGGGAACATGGGAAGGATGCTCAAGGGAACCAATTGCTGAGAGCCTCAGGAAACTGGAGCTCATTCCTGGGGAGCCTTCTGTCCAGGGCAACCACCGGCCGAGACTCATAGGCTGAGCAGGAACTAAGATCCACTCTTGAATCCAGGAAAAGGGTTACAATTATGCCCTTGGTCCTTCCGGGTTAGTCCCAAATCCTTCAGGCTACCTTCACCCTGATGGCCATAGAGTCAGCCACACCCAGGGGTTTCTGCAGGGAGAGGATTTGTCAAAAGAGTCAGAAGTCTGTGATTTGAATCCAGCCCAGTCTCTGATTCATTTGTGAGCAGATAACTCTAACTTTGCTCCGTTTCCCTATCTGTGAAATGGGACTGCAGGTTTCGCCCGCCCACCTCACACGGTGCTTCTAGGAAGGACTAGGGTGGTGGTTGTCAAGCACAGCACCCCACAGCAGAGATTAGGTATGGTTATTGCTGCTGCTATGGGTTGTTTGTTTGTTTTTAATAATTCATAATTTAATAATAACCTGTCTCAATGTCAAGCCATCTCTAGACCAAGTCTCCAGTTAACCAGTTCAGCCCTGCTGGATTAACTTTTCATGGTAGGGCATTTCCAGCACCTAGGAGAAGAGCCCCAGAAACTCAGCTCTGTGCTTCTTGAGCGGGAGGGCACCTGCTGGCTTGCATGGAACTCTGAGCATTTGTCACTGTCAGGAAAGCTGTTCTCCTGGGAAAAGTCTTGAAACATGCCCCTTGCTTACGGGGAAGTGAGGGCCATTGTCTGAAAGGGGCTGGTGATTTTTGGGGGGTGTGGGGGTGGTGCTGCGTTGGGTCTTTGTTGCTGCGTGCGGGCTTTCTCTAGTTGCGGCGAGTGGGGGCTACTCTTCGTTGCACTGTGCGGGCTTCTCATTGTGGTGGCTTCTCTTGTTGCAGAGCACGGGTTCTAGGTGCACGGGCTTCAGTAGTGGTGGTGCACGGGCTCAGTAGTTGTGGCGCACGGGCTTAGTTGCTCCACGGCATGTGGCATCTTCCCAGACCAGGGCTAGAACCCATGTCCCCTGCATTGGCAGGTGGATTCTTAACCACTGTGCCACCAGGGAAGTCCCACAGCTGGTGATTCTAAAGGGACACTTGGGCAATTTGTGGGGCTGAGACCAGCCCCCTGCCAGATTTCCTGTCTGTTACCCGTCCTGGCTCTGGCTAAATTGTTTTCTCGGGACATGAGACCTAAGCCTCTGAAGACTGGTGCTTTAGTATGAAGGGACCTTGTCTGCATGAGTTAACTGCTGTCCATCAGTTTTCTCATCTGTAAAATAGGACTAATAATTGTTAATTGTAGTAATAGCACCTTCCTCATAGGGTTACTTTAAGGATTAATAATATATAAAGTGCTTAGAATACTGCTGACACACAGTAAGGATTAAATAAATATTCCTTTTTTTTTTTTTAAGTTTATATGAGTTGCGGGGGCTGTGATGGCTGGGGAAGGAATGGCATTTCCTTGCTATAATCCTGCACTCTGCTCTTTAGCTCCGAAAGGCAGATTTCTCATGATAGACTCATGTCAGCCAAACTCACGAGAGACTGATGTATAGTCCACAGTGCCAGGTAATTGTGTGCCTAGAGCTCACTCGTGCTTGGAGTGTGGGGTCTGAGGTGGCCCTCGGGGAGCTGGCGTGACTGAGCTGCCGTGACTTGGGTCCTCCACCTCTGCCCTCCGGGGCACCTACTCAGCAGACAAACCACTGGCTGTGGGCAGGTCGGGGCACACCTTGCTGGGGCTGCCTCTCTGACCCCTCAGTATTTGGAGGGCGGGTTTCTGGTGACCTCTTCCCTCTGGTTGGCACAGCCTTTTCCAGCATATCTCACATCCATTCACTTCTTTGTCTCCACCGCTGCCCCCCTCCTCCAGGTGTCGGTCCTCTCCTGCCTGGACAGCAGCAAAACCCTGGCTGGGCCTCCCTGCTTCCGCTTGTCCCCAGTCTAGTCTCCAAGAGGCAGCCAGAGTGGTCAGAAGGCATGCCACCCTTGCATGCACCCTCGACTGCCGTAGGGATGCAGCGCCCTCTGCCTCCCCCCAAAGATATGTCCACCCAGAACCTGTGAATGTGACCTTAGCTGGAAAAAAGATCTTTGCAGATGTAGTTAAGGTAAGATGCAGGTTAGTGAAGGGTACTTGTAAGAGAAGAGAAGGGAAGAACACAGAGGGATGAAGACAGAGGCAGAGGTGGGAGGGATGCGTCTACCAGCCAAGAAACACCCAGGCTTGCTGGCGACACAGGAGCTGGAAGCGGCAAGGAAGGATTGTCGAGGGAGCACAGCCCTCCCAACACCTCAATTTCAAGCTTCTGGTCTCCAGAACTACAAGGGAATACACATCTGTTGCTTTAGGCCGCGCAGTCTGTGCAGTTTATTACGGCAGCCACAGGAAACGAATACAGGGGGCTCCCATTACCCTTCAGAGAAAACTCAAGCCAACTGCACAGGCCCGCAGGAGCCGGCCCTGCCCCGACTTCACCTCGCAGCCCTTTCTTCATGATGGCCTTCCCTCCTGGAAAATGCCCAGCTCTTGCTGCCTCGGGGCCATTGCATTTGCTGTTCCCCTTGCCGACATGCTCTTCCCCATTCCTGGCACGTTTGGCTTCTTCTCTATCCTGCGGGTCTCAAGGCCTCAAGAGAGGCCTTTCCAGACCATGCCACCCAAAGCACAGCTGCCCAGGGATTCCTCATTTATTTCCTTCACAGCCTGGCCTTGGTTTATGTCTAAATAATTGATTTGTCATGTATCTCCCTTGCTCTGACACAATCTCCATCGGAATAAAGACCTGATGTGTCTTGCTGACCCAGGCTCCCCAGCAGCCGGCTCAGTGCCCAGCACATAGTCAGCCCACAGTAAGTTTTTCCTGAATTAATAAATATAGGGCTTTCTATTAATAAGGCTACACTAAAGTCCTGCTCCTCTTCTTCTTGACCTACAGGGTGATTTGCTATTTTAAAGCAGCTTTTACAGATAAACCTAGTGTTTCAGGGGAGACCCCAGTGTCACCCTGCTAAACCATTCGCCTATGCCTGCCTCTGGGATGTGGTCATTAGAGTTGAGACTAGATACTTCTAGGAGTAGTGAGTTCTCCATCCATGGAGGCATGCAAGTTTTTACATGTACTAACTCATTTGATCTTCACCATTCCCGAAGACACTGTGGGATCTTTAGGGTCCTCCCCATCGGACCCCCCTGCCTTTTCCCCCAGCCTGCTAACTCCCTTTCTCCCTCCCTATTCTGGACATCACTTTGAGCTTTTATTTCAATAAGATGAATCAAAGTCCATCTGAGAAGTCTAAGTGTACATCTGCTTACACATATAATTTTACAGTACAAGAGTTTATCACTCCTGAATGTATATTTAGTGACAGGCTTGGCTAATCTTTCATCTAATTACATTCATTAACATTTAAATGTATAATCATTAATATATCTGGGCACAGTGGTCTAAATATTTTATAGAGGTCTTAATTACAGTAGACTTCCAGTCTTGCCATAAAACTTGTGTGCCCTGCCAATCAAAGGGGTGGTATCAGGTAGCTCAGGGGCCCTGGCCAGGGGGCAGCAAGAACCTGCCTTTTGCTGGGGAACAGCAGTGGCTGGGAGTCTCCGTTTTCTGGCTGCACCGCAGAAGCAAGGCCGACAGTTGCAGAAGACAAGGGAATTGAAATCTTGTGATTTCTCGCTGCCATACCTCTGTTAACTGAAGTCACCATCCTCCAAGAAAAGGGGGCAATCAGAGATACAATAACAAATTAAAAATAATAATTATTGGGGCTTCCTGGTGGTGCAGTGGTTGAGAATCTGCCTGCCAATGCAGGAGACACAGGTTCGATCCCAGGTCCAGGAAGATCCCACATGCCACATAGCAACTAAGCCCGTGCGCCACAACTACTGAGCCCACGTGCCACAACTACTGAAGCCCACGCACCTAGAGCCCATGCTCTGCAACAAGAGAAGCCACCGCAATGAGAAGCCTGAGCACCGCAACGAAGAGCAGCCCCCGCTCGCCACAACTAGAGAAAGCCTGCGCACAGCGACGAAGACCCAACGCAGCCAAAAATAAATAAATAAAATAACTAAATTTATAAAATAATAATAATTATTATTATTGCCACTGAGAATTTAGGAGGTCGATAAAAAACAACCCTTTCTTCCTCTGCCAAATTATGAAGTAGTCTCAGAGAGTTTCCTAGGAGTCGGTGAAGATCAGAATGTGAGTTTTGTGGCTGTGAAAGCGGATCTGGGAGTGGGGCTCAGATTCGAGGCCATGGCAGCTGGTTAACCCTCTGTGCCAGAAGTAGACAGACGTACCTGCCCAGACGGCACAGGTGGGCACCTGCAGCCCCCAGGCAAGTTGTTCCCTCATAGGAACAGCCGTCTTCACACTTCTGAAGCCCTCAATGTTTTATAAAGCTCATTCAGGCACAGCTCAGTCTATGAGGTTGGCAGGTTTCATTGTACCCATCCCACAGAGGAGAACGCTGAGTCTCTGAGAGGTCCCGTGGCTTCCCAAAGGCAACGGCCAGTGGGAGGCAGAGCAACACCTGAATCCTTGATGTCCTGCTGTGACCCCCACCTGGACCCCTGTTTTCCCAGGAGCTGTCCCAGCTCCCTGCCCCCACCCTCCCAGTTCTCTGAGGTGACCCAGCAGGTCCCCCATCAAGGCCTGGGCCCTGAAGGGAATTGGGATCTTGTGAGATGGGGCCACCAGACACCCCTCCTCCCCACCACCAAGGCCGGCATCCACCCCAGCCATGCTACACCTGCCACTGCCCACCTGGACAAAGCAGGAGCTCAGAGCCAGAGCACCTGGGCTGGATCCTGCATCCACCACTTACCTGCCAGCTGGGTCAGCCTAACCGATCCTTGCCTCACTTTCCTGGTTTGTACACTGTGGATCATGATGGTAACTACCTCACAGGATTGTTGCAAAGAAAATTTAGTGAGACTTACAAGATGTTTTAACCCAACCCGTAAAGAACACTCAGTAAATGGTAACGGCTGCTACACGGTCATCTGC
>NW_021703774.1:169558446-169656903 GCF_005190385.1 Monodon monoceros | reverse complement strand
AACTCTCACCACAGTCACACACAGAAGGTATCATCTTTGCCCATGCAGGAAGGAGCTGGACTTTGAATCCAGGACCAACCCCAAGTTCATGTTCCTTCCCGAGCCCCGGGAGTCCTGCAGGATTCACGTAGGGCACACCTTGTCCATACCTGGAGCTGCCCTTCTTCACTACCAACTCATGGGGTGCCCCCGATGGCATGAGGGCCGCCTCCCCCCGGATGATAAGAACTGGTACTTACTGAGCACTGCCCCCTACACTCGACACTGCTCTGGGCGCGTTGCATGTACAAAGCCAGTCCTGTGAGGTGGAGGCTGTTTTTAAAGCTTTTTATTAAAATATGACATATCTGCAGAAGAGTGCAAGTGAATTCACAGCTTGGTGAATCGAAACAGACTGAACACCTCTGCCTCACCAGCCCCTGGATCAAGAAGTAGAACATCATTATCTTCCTGAAAGCTCTCCGGGGTACCGTTCCTGTTGCCATCCCCTCCATGGAGAGCCCCTTCCTGACTTCCCAGCACGTGGATTAATCCTGCCCTTTTCACGTGCCGTAAAGGGAGTGATACGGAATATACGCTTTTGTGTCTGGCCTCATTGGCTCAGCATTTCTTCTCTGTGGTTCATTCATGTTGTGTGTGTTGTAATTTGCTCGTTCTCCTTCGATGGAGTCGTGCTCTGGTGAAGGGACCACAATGGGTAGAGCCCTTCTGCTCAGGGTTGCCCGGGCAGTTTCTGGCCTGGAGCTTTTACAGACAGTGTAACTTTTCCATGCAGGAACCTTGGTGAACATGGATGAGTGTTTGTTGGGCATGGGCTGCGGTAGGAACTATTTATCCCTCCTTTACAGTGTGAAAATCTGGGATCTATGACTTGCACCAGGTCACACCTCTAGTGAGTGGCCAAGCTGGGTTTGAACCCAGACAGTCTAGCTCCAGCGCCTGCTCTCTGTGGTCGTTCTCCTTCTGAACTTGCCTGGGAAGAGGTTGATCGTTGCTACCAGTTTGCCGCCTGCATCTAACCTTGAACAGCCCTGCTGGGTCTCTGCTGGAGAGAAGGCACGATGAGACCAGTCCCCAAACCACTGGGTGCCCAGGGCAGCTTCCTGAAGGTTCTAGAGGGCCTGCTAGACCATCTTGAGAGTATGACACCAAAGCCCAGAGGGGGTGTGTGAGCTCCCAAGGCCACACAGCACACTGGCTTGCGCCCTGGTGTCCTGTCTCCCTGTCCCCTGGGCATTCCCTGCCTCCTCTCAGGGCCTAACCAGCGCCATCGTCTTGCCTGAGGATGACCTCACGCACCGACATGAGCCTTGAAAAATAGTCCTCATTGTGTGGGGCATGGGGCCTGTGGGCCGATGCTGCGTTTCCAGAAATCTCCACCCCCTGAGTCTAGGGAATGTCACAGTTCCGGGCCCATCCCCTGCCACTATTTTTAGTGGTGATTTGGAGGAAGGAGGACTTTCCTGGATTTGCCTTCAGAGGCTGGAAAACAAACACCTCCCCCTCCCCACCCCCGGCCTCCCAGTTCCCGTGGCAGGAAGTGCAGGCCTGGATTCCTGGACCTGCCACTTACCCTGCAGGCTTCTGAATGAGCTCTGAGGTCTTCAGAGCTGACGGGTGGGTGGCAGCAACAGTGTGCCCCTGCCCCCACCTAGGACCATGAACAGCCTGAAAAGGGCTCCCATGCCCCCTAATAGCACCTTATTTTTTTTTTTTTTTTTTTTTTTTTTTTTGCTGTGTTGGGTCTTTGTTGCTGCGTGCGGGCTTTCTCTAGTTGTGGCGAGCGGGGGCTGCTCTTCATGCGGTGCACGGGCTTCTCGTTGCAGTGGCTTCTCTTGTGGAGCACGGGCTCTAGGCGTGCAGGCTTCAGTAGTTGCAGCATGTGGGTTCAGTAGTTGTGGCTCGTGGGCTCTAGAGCACAGGCTCAGTAGTTGTGGCGCACGGGCTTAGTTGCTCCGTGGCATGTGGGATCTACCCGGACCAGGGCTCAAACCCGTGTCCCCTGCATTGGCAGGCGGATTCTTAACCACTGCACCACCAGGGAAGTCCTTTTTTTTTTTTAATATTTATTTATTTATTTGGCTGTGCCAGGTCTTAGCTGCAGCAGGCGGGCTCCTTAATTGCAGCATGTGGGCTCCTTAGTTGTGGCAGACGGGTTCCTTAGTTGTGTCATATGAATTCTTAGTTGTGGCATGTATGTGGGATCTAGTTCCCTGACCAGGTATCGAACCCGAGCCCCCTGCGTTGGGAGCGTGGTGTCTTATCCACTGTGCCACCAGGGAAGTCACCAGCACCTCTTATTATACTCTCTCTGCAGGTGTCTGATCCCCTCCTGGGGGTTGGCCTTACCCTCCCATCTAAAGTTTTTCCCAGGGGGAATTCCCTGGCAGTCCAATGGTTAGGACTCTGCGCTTCCATTGCAAGGAGCCTTGGGTTCAGTCCCTGGTCAGGGAACTAAGATCCCGCAAGCCATGTGGCATGGTGAAAAAATAAAGTTTTTCCCATTGGGAGCCCCTGGGCCTCTGTGCTTGAGGTGGACACTCTCCAGGTGGCTAATAGTGGGCACGCATCCCTCCTCCCATCACCCCCCTGCCCGGGCTCCGAGACAGCGTTCCCCCCAGTGCTCTTGCATCCTCTGCTCAAACTCCCACAACAGGGTGCCTCTTCCCTCCCAGGACCGCCCGGTCCCGTCTGAGATGGCTCTCACTGTTAGACTGTCACTTAGAATGGTGCTAAAGCACAGGCAAGCAACCACCCTCAGATGCAGTTAGAGCTTTTGCTTTCCTTTAGTGCTTACCACGGTAGAATGAGGTAGAAACTGTTATCCTACTTTAAACATGAGGAAAAAAGCACATATTGGTTAGGGAACTTATCCAAGGTCACGTAGCTGGTGAATGGTGGAGCTGGGCCTGGACCCTGATCTCTCTTCTTCTAAGGACACCTGCTCAGATTAGCAGTCCAGCCCCCGTGCAAGGCCGAGAGGTGTGGTTGGGTAGTATGATTAATTGCCAGTATTGAAAAATAAGGAGATATTTAAAACATAAAAATTGTAATAATCTAGAGTATGGAATTTTCTAGAAGAGACAGCAGGTATGGCAATGCTGGGGCCCATTCAGTCATGGAACAGCTGCCGCTCCAGGCTGGGTGTGCATTCTAGGTCCCCACCTGCTCTTCCTTTCTTACCGATGGTCGCTGTCAGGGCCCTGTGGCAGTTGCGTGTTCCACCCTTGGTTATAGCGGTCCTCTCTTGAGCCTCTAAGCTGGAGAATCAGGGAAGGGAGGGCAGCTTGAGAATTTGGCAATTATGAGCACACCCCCTTCCCCACCCTGCTCAAGCCCCCAAGTCATCTCTCCCCCACTTTCTTCACCTGAACAGACCCGTGCCTAGTGCTGGCTCCTGGAAATACTGTCGGATGAGGCCCAGGACCTGCCTTCGAGCAGCTTCTAGGCTAGTCTGGGAGGTGGGAAGGCCCTGAGCTGTTGGTCTGGTTTCCAGGCTGCTGGTGTACCTTCCTATGGGGCGGGCAGGGCTCCCTGCAGCAAGTAGAGGCGTGAGCTGTGGGCTTTGGAAACCCAGAAAGAAGCTGCGCTGAATCCTGAAAAGGGGAGGAGGGCGGGCATTCCTCAGCAGAAAGGCAGGGATGCTTAAACGTCACTTCCCCTCAATAAACCCAGAATCTGTAGTGTTAGATGGTGGTGAGTTCAAAGCAGAAAAAAACAGGGAACGGAGTGAGGAGGGTGTCCAGGGAAGGCTTTGCTGAGAAACTGACATTTGAGTCAAGACCTGGAGGAGGCAGGAATGGGCCACAGGCATAGGGGGCGGAGCGACGAGGATGCTCCAGGTGGGGAACAGCCAGCGCGCCGAGATGCCGAGGGACGGGCAACGTACATGAACCAGGAACAGCGAGGAGCAGTGGGGCGGGGGTGGCTGGGGAGATCACAGAGGTACGGGGGGGGGGGGGGGGGATGACAGGTCACGTGGCCCTGATGGGCCATTCTAAGGACTGTGCTCGCCCTTGAGTGAGACGGGCCATAGGGGAGGAGCAGAGAAGTGACATGATCTGACTTGCATGTTAAGGGGACACTCCCTGCTGAGTTGACGTAGACTAAAGGGCTGGGAGACCAGTCAGGAGGCCACTGCACGACGCAGACACGCGATGGTGGTGACACGGACCAGGGTGGGGACGGAGGAGTGGCGAGAAGTGGCCAGATTCTGGTAAGACGTTACAGGCAGAGCTGACGTGGCTCGCTGATGACTTGGGTGTGGGGCGTGAGAGAAACAGAATCAAGGAAGATTCTGGGGCTTGGGTCCAGAGGAACGGGAAGGCTGAAGTCCCCATGAGCTGAGTTTGGGGAGACAGAGAGGAGCGGGTTGTCAGGGGGGGCTGCTCAGGGACTCACTCTTGGACGTGTGAGGTTGGAGATGCTGTTAGACACCTGGCGTGGGAGGCCCTTGGCTCTGAGTGTGGAGTTTGGGGCGAGGTCCAGGCCGGGAAGCATCAGCATATGGGTGGATTTAAAGCTGGGAAGCTGGATGAGCCCAGCCAGGAAACCGTGGTACAGGAGGGCCGAGCCCGCTGATGCCTGGAGGTCAGAGGGAGGGGAGGGGAGCCAAGAGACAGCGACACAGCAGCCAGAGACGGGAGAAGAAGCCAGGAAAGAGGGGCTGGGAGGGTGCAGAGAAGCATCCCCCATGCCAAGGAGCGCATAGGCGAGGACGGTGGGGCTCGTGGCTTGGAGGTTATCAGTGACCTGGAGATGAGCACGTGTCAGAGAGGACGGCAGGAGGGGAACGGACGCACGGGGGCCACAGTCTTTCCAAACTTCTTTGCTCCAAAAGGAAGAAGAGAAGTGGAATGAGAGCTGGAGGGGAAGAGGGGTCACATGCAGTTTTTCTGTTAAAGATGTGAGAGAGAATTGCATGTTCATATGATGTTGGGAGAAATCCAGTGCAAGGCACGGTCCAAGAACCCTCACATCTGAGTGGGCCCTTGTCCTGAAGGGAGACCTGGTCTCGAAGCTTCCTGCCTAGCCAAACATGGCAGCCTCGCCGGCTCAGGGGGCCCCCAGGTTGCGCAGAGGGAACCGAGCAGGAGGGTGGCCTCTCCAAGGCAAAGGGAAGGCACAGCCGTGACCAGGCTGATGGCAGGGTAGCCCCCTGGGAGAAGCAGACACCTCGCTCCCGTGCAAAGCACAGTGTCTGGGGTCTGTCCCCAGCCCTGAGCTCCTTAAAATTCTGCAGGTGCCCTGGGTCAGCAGGGAAGCTTTGGTCCACTTGAGTCTCCTTGTGTCCTGCTGGGACATGGCAGGAACAACATGAAGTGGCCGTGGACACGGTTCACAGAGCCCTGGGTAGTTTGGCAAGAACTGCAGCCATGTTGCAGTCAGCCCTGAGAGCATCGAGGCTCGGGGTCCTATCAGGGGCCACAGGGAAATTAGCCTGCCATGTCCCACCCCAGAAGGCAAGGAGAGACAGAATAAAGGGAAGTAGAACCTTCTCTGCCCCCAGGACCCCGGAAATATTGGATGCTTCTCAGTGATGGCTGTGGACCAGGTCCCCTCTCCTTCCCAGGCTGCCTACTTTGTTCAGTCATTCATTTGAGAGTCAATCCACCGGTATTTACTGAGCAGTTACTATGTGCCAGACACTGCTCTAGATGCTGGGGATACAGTGGTGAACAAGGCAGGCCAGGTCCCTGCTCCCAAGGAGCTTATATTGCTCTTTGGGGTGGACATAAAAATATGTAGGTAAACTCAGTAATCCTTCATCTACCTTTAACCCAATTGAGGGAAATAGTCTGCTCTCTCACCTTTAAGCTTGCAGGTTGGAGTTTGTCTACCACCATCTCATTGATGTGAATGGACTGGTTTTCTACCAGTTGAGAGAATTGCTTCTTTCTCTTTTGGTTAAACGGAGTTGACCTTGGTTCCATGGAATGCAGTGGTAATTGGCACAGCATTGACCCAGAAGAGGCTCACCAAATCATTCTCAAACATGCCAACTCTGATCAGTCAGTGATGGCTGCCTCCCCGTCTGAGGCAGACCTGGCAAATCTGTGTTTCCCTCCCGTCGTCCCATGGCAGACATCCCCAATCAACCCAGGTTCCTATAGAGCCTGGTTGATTAGTCATGTCTACATGGACACAGGATTGGAAAATGAGAACCTGTATTCCAGATAGTTTCCTTTCCTGCCCTAGGCAGGAGATTGGAAAGGTCACACTGCCTAACTTTTTAGCCTGCACTTGGAGAGAGGAGCTATGGGGGATTATGGAAAGATCATGGGCCTGAACGTTGAAGTACTGGGGTCAGGTGCCAGATCTGCCTCTCGTTGGCCATGTGAGCTGGTCAACCCACCTCACCTGGCAATGAGAAGAAAAGAGGGGTTTCCATTTGTGAGGAACAGAGCTGCCCTAGGTCAGACCCCAGACCGCCCAGCCAAGCCCACATCTGACCTGGCTCAGCAGGTACAGTTTTCTCGGTCACCACCAGTGGCTGCCATTTATCCAAGTGAGTGGTTGGCTTTCCTTTGCTACGTAAGCACTACCTGATGGGGCAAGTCTGCTTAACCTTTGTAAAATAGGTTGAACCTTGACCTGTTCTGAACTCACCTTACTCAGCCCTCAAACAGGAAAAAGCAAGATAAACTAGGCTATACCCATCCCAGGGCCATAAGTCTGGGATCTTTTACTTGCTTCCCTGGGCTGCGGCCTCCTTCTCCCTGCCCTGGCTTCTTCCTTTGGTCCTTTTCTCAGAATGCAGCCTGTCAGCCAAGTCAACCTGTATCTTCTGAGACTTTTGGGGGCCTGAGTGCAGGCGTAGGAGCTGAATGACAGGAAATGACGCCTGCTAACATTCAGTGAGCACCTGCTGTTGGGTAATGTCACATAGAGCCTTAAAGGTAGAGAATAGCATCCTTAGCTAACAGCTCAGGAAGCTTTTGCTCAGAGAAGTGACCTGCAAATAAGACCCTCCAGGTTGGACGGGGTAAAGGCCAGACTGGAATCCAGGGCTCTGTGAATCTGGAGCTGTGTCTTTCTGGGTTCTCTTCTCCCCAATGCTCAAGGTCCCTACCTGACCGTTCACTCAAGACATGGCAGTCTGTTCTGCATAGGGCAGAAATGATTACACGTTCATCCTCCATTCTAGAGATAATTAAATTTTGATAGGCAGACTCCAAAGCCGATGCTTTTAACCCAACTGCGTTGGCTTAAGAATCAGGAGACCTGGGCTTATTCGCTGTGTGATATTTGATACTCTTTCCCTCTCTGGGCCTCAGTTTCCCCGTCAAAGGGAAGTTGAGCTGGAAGAACATTTTGGTGGGTGTGTATTCAGAGTGGTTTACCAAGCCTTTCTGGCTCCCACCTACCCACCCCTCCTTTCGCAGAATCTGTAGATGCTGACCAGGAATGTTGAGTGGAAAAGAAAGGGGGCCCCCTGCTGGTGGCATCTGGGATTGTCATACACAGGCTGAGGTCTGCCTGACCCTGTTGGCCACCCCTCCCCAAAACTGACCCAGTGTTTGTCAGGGGTCCACCAGGCTGGAATTTTCACAAGGGCTCTTGGCCGTGGACCATCCAGAAGCAGGCCAGCAGTCTTCTGAGCTCAGACTAATGGGAAATCTGACCTCATGGAATGAGACCATGCCTTGGGCTGGCTGAGGATCCTGTAAGCGGGAGGGGGTGGCTAGTGGAGGATTCCTTAAGGGCTGCTGACGCACACATGCACGCATACACACCCTCTTTCCAGCAGTCACGGAGCAGTCATGGGGTGCGTATAAGAATGTCAAACCGCCTTTAATGGAAACCTCCCCACTTGGGACTGTAAGACAGCTGCAGAAACAGTATCTTGTAGCACGAGTAACTGGTGTGAATATTTGGATCGTCCACTGGTTTTATGGATCGATGAAGGTTCTGTGTTCACAGCGATGTGCTTTCACAGTAGGGGTGATGGAGGAGCATGAGTGGTTCAAGGTCAGACACCAAGGATGCAAGTCCAGGGTCTGCGCGGGTCTTGGTGTGTCAGTTAACCCTTTGAGCCTCAGTTCCGTCCTCCATAAGGCAGGTGCAGCCCTACCCCCAGCACAAAGTCCCGAGGAGAAGATGAGGCCAACTGGGCTGTGCAGATTTGTTGGGGGTTGGCAGTTTGGGAGCAAGCAAAGCTGTGGGACAGGAGGGTGCTGGGGACAGGTGGGCACTGCCACTTACTGCTTGGCCATGTTCCTTAATCTCCCTGGATGCCCACTTCCTCATCTATAATGTGGACTGACTTCAAAAGGTAGTTGTGAGAATTAAGTGACAAAAACCCATCGGGGGCTGAGAGCCGTGCCTGGCCCATGGGAATTGTTTTAATATCTAAGGAATTGAGGTGCGGGGAGGTTACGTGATTTGCTTGAGGTCTCAGAGCCAGGGAATTCCCTCATCCGGTGGTTAGGACTCTGAGCCAGGGACAGAACCCAGATCCTCTGACCCCAGACCAGTGCCCGTCCGCCCTGCTGTGTGGTGTTGGCCAAGGCCATGGACATGTTTGTGGGGGACAGTGGTCAAGGAGAAGTTGTCTAGGACCTCAGAAGTTAAAGGAAGCTCACAGAGTCCAGCACGCCCATCCTGGGGGAAAACCGAGGCTGGGAGAGGGGAAAGCTGACAGCCTGGTCCCTCACTGCCTGGCAAGGTTCTCACTGCAGGCGCTGCCCCGGTGCATAAGGAGAGACCCCCTCGTGCTCAGCGTTCCCTGTAAAATCCCTTACTCTCCAGGCCCACGACCCCCAGAAGCTCAAAAGCCAAGAATTACCCTGCGCTGTTCTCTTTGCCTGTCAGCTGTGGCCTCCCGTCACCTGGGCACTGGAGGAGGGGGTCTGCTTTGCCCAAGGCTGGAGTCAAGGGACCTTTCTTCTCTCTCTGGTCCCGCCTGCCAAGAGTCGCATTTGCAGAAGTTAAACTGGGGCTGACACTGCTCCACCCTGCCTCGCATCTGGGTTAGGGGCTATGGCATCCCAAGCCAGGGAAAGAGGAGGGCGTCTGCTGTGGAAAGGCAGACCTCAGAAGCTTGGGAAGAGTGATGGCCCCAGAGAAGCGCCATCGTCTTGGGGTCATGGTTGGGGCCCTGGTTCCACCCTCCAGCTCATGCAAACATCCAGCCTCCTTGAGTTAGAAAAATCAGTCCCTCCTTGCACACCCTCCCTCTCACCCCCAGAGTCCCCACATTCCCAGGAGCCAGGCTGGTCTCCTGCAGGGTCTACTGGGCATGACATCACCTGTCACCATGGCAGTGGTTCCGGCGGCCTAGCTGCTGGCGTGGGACACACCTGGGTGAAGCTGGGTGGCCGGGAAGGAGAACAGAGCGCTGGGGAGCTTGGGGCCGAGGCAGGAGGAGGCTGGTCACAGAGAGAGACCATCATGCTCGTGGACCATCACCTCATCTTGCATTAAGGATGTTTGGAGATCGTCAAACAGGGTTTTGAAGGAGAAATAAAAGCATGCTTATGACAAAGGAAGGACGCATTCCACTGTGTAATTTTCATAGCTGTGTGTCTGTAGTTTAAATTATTTCTTGGGGAGTCTGTCAGGCTAAGTGCCTTGTTTCCCTAAAGAGTTACAATACCTGTTCCCCTCTTCAGGGGACCCCCACATCTGTTGGGGATACTTGGGGATGTTCAGGCTCGATGGGGACACACGCCCGCTTTCCCACCTCAGGCCTGTGGGGCGTCCCCAGGTGCTCGCAGGTCCTCCACATGAGTTTCCTGGGTGGGTTGTGGACATTTGTGCTTCTGAAAAGCTGGGCAGACGGCACAGAAGCTTTTTGGTTCACGCCATGGTTCCAGAGGCACCTTGTCTTCGTTTTTAAATGATCTTCACCTGGCATCATTCCGCGAAATTCAGCTTTCGTGTTTTCTCGGTCCGCAGCCTGGCAGGGTCCAGCCCACAGTCAGGCCTGGAATTCCGGCCACGGTGACCTAAGGTGCTGCTCAGCCAAGCTGGCCATGAAGGGGACAAGTCCAGCTGCAGCAGCCAGGAAGCGCAAAGCTGGAATTTAAAGGGCGCCCCAAGACCTGCGGTCCCCACTGCAGGGGTCTCCCCAGGGCTCCTTGCACGTGATGACACTGCCCCAGCTCACCTGCCTCTACCCTGTTCTACAGGGCGGTCCTGGGTGGAGGTAGGGGGTGAAGATGCAGCTTATGTCAGGCACCGAGCCAGAGCCCAGGGTCCTCGGTCCTCATGCCGTACTTTTTCATATCAGAGGCTGAGTTTGCAGGTTCGCTGTCCGGGACAAGATGGGGTGGCACCGCCGTTGCCTGCCCCCTATCACTGCCCTCAGCTAGCCGTGGGGCTGGGATCCTCTGGGGTTTGGGGGCTTCTCTGCAGAGGCGGCATAATGTAGGGTCAAGTGTTTGGGCCTTGGAGTCAGATGTGGCTGTGTGACTCTGGGCAAATTACTTAACCACTCTGTGCCTTCTCAGGCTGGAAGCTTCCAGAGCCAAGGAGTTGCTTTGCCCCCTCCCCACCGCCTCCACAGTTCCTTCCTCAGTGTTCTCTCCACAGAGGGGGGAGGGGATGGAGTGCTGGGGACCCTGGGGAAGGCAGTGGGGCCCGCCCTGCACAAGCCCAGGCTTGCCCGTCTCCACTCCCTTCTGTACAGAGCCAGTGCCGTGAGGAGAGTCCGGAGGGAGCAAAAGCCACACTGCTGCCAGGAGGCTGTGTGGAACACGGGGCACCATGTCTGTGTGTCTGTGTCTGTTTGTCTGTGTGACAGCTTTATTGAGATACAATTCACATAGCATACAACTCACCCATTTACAGTACGTGATTCAATAGTTTTTATTATATTCAGAGATGTACATCAATATTAGCGTATTTTCATCATGCCCTTTGGCCACACCTCCATATCTCCGGCCCCCGGCCCAAGGCAACCACTAGTCTAATTTGTGTCTCCATAGGTTTCCCTATTCTAGACACTTCATTTGAATGGAATTATACGGCACGTGGCCGTTTGTGACTGCCTTCTTTCACATAGCATAATATTTTCAAGATTCATCACATTGTAGCATGAACCATTACTTCTTTTTATTGTCAAATAATATACCGTTACGTGGATATACTACATTTTTAAACATTCATTCATCAGTTGATGGACATGTGGTTGTTTCAGCATTACAGCTGTTATAAACATACGTACACAGGTCCCTGTGTGGACATACGTTTTCAGTTCTCTTAGATACACACCTAGGAGTGGAACTGCTGTATCATAGGGGAAGTTTATGATCATCACTTGAGGAGCTGTCAGCTGTTTTCCACAGAGGCTGTACCATTTTCCATTCCCACCAACAGTGTGTGAAGGTTCCAGTTTCTCCGTATCCTCGCTAACACTTGTTACTGTCTTCTTTTTATATTTTAGCCATTCTAGTGAGTATGAAGTAGTATTTCATTGTGGTGTTGATTTGTATTTCCCTGATGACTAATTATGTAAACCACCTTTTCAAGTGCTTACTGGCTATTTCTTGGAGAAATGTCTGTTCAGATCTTCTGCCCATTTTTTTAATTGGGTTATTTGTCTTTTTATTATTGAATTGTAAGAGTTCTTTATATACTCCAGATATAAGCCCCTTATCGGATATATGGTTTACAAATCTGTCCTCCCATTCCTTGCACTGTTTACTTTCTTGATGGTGTCCTTTGAAGCACAAAAGTCTTTAATTTTGATGAAGTCCAGTGTATCTGTTTTTTCTGCTGTTACTCATACTTTTGGTGTCATAACTTGCTGTGTGTGTTTAATCAAACACTTTTCCCTGTGAAGGAGATGGAGCAGACAGTGGACTGTCGGGCTGGGCTGAGTTCTGTTGGGCTCAGACTGGGCCCTGGGATTTCATTTCAGCAGGAAGTAAAGGACCCCATCAGCTTCCTGGGCCATGGTTAGCGATGGGGGAGCAGGGGGGTCACAAGCTCACCAGGCCTCCAGCTCTTTCCTTCTGCGGACCTAGGCAGTTCAGGGCGGGGACAGACATTCAGTCAAGGACTTGCTCCCCTGGCTGGGTCAGTAAAACTGAGAAATGAGAATTGGGACGCTAGGGATAGGCGGGTCTAGGTTTGAATCTGGGGAATGCCACTGAGTAACATAGGAACCTGGGAGAGAAACTTCCTCTTTCCGAACCCTGTTTCCTTGTCTGTTCATAAAAGGGAAGGAGATGGGGTCCCTTCTCAGCGTTCGGGGTGACAGGCAGCTAGGATCTCGGGAACTAACTCGGTTCTCTGTCCCCCAGCCATGAAAGCCGACCGAAAGCGCCTAAAGGGTGAAAAGACGGACCTGGTGAGCCAGATGCAGCAGCTGTATGCCACGCTGGAGAGCCGCGAGGAGCAGCTGCGCGACTTCATCCGCAACTACGAGCAGCACCGCAAGGTCAGCACGCAGCCCCCGCCCCTCCCCCTCCCCCCACCCACCAGCCCCCTCATTACCGCCCCTCCCCAACCCGGCACAGGGTCTGGCCTTGAATCTCAAAACACAGATGCACTGCTCGTGTCCCCTTATGCTCACTTGGGGAGGCCCCTTGTCAGGCCCAGGTCTGGGCACTGAGATGAACAGGCACAGCCCCTAGTTACGGCTCCATGTCTCCTGGGCAAACCAGCTTGGACAGGAAAGCGCAATCAGTGACAGTGTGCGTTCTGGATTCCCGCTAGCCTGGGTTCGGATCCCGGTTCCCCACGTGTGTGCCTTTGGGCATCTCCCTTAACCTCTCAGAGCCTCAGTTTCCTCATCTGCAAAACAGCGATCATGGTGCAGACCTTGCAGAGCTGTGATGAGGACCGTATGAGATGATGGATACAGGGCATTCAGCATAGCGCCTAGTGCATGCTAAGTGCTCAGTGACTGTCAGCTCTGTGCCTTACTAATAGTACCATAATGAGAGTGTGAAAAAAGGGCTGGGGAGAACAATGAGACAGCAGGAAATTCTGCCTCCTGGGATAGAGTCCTGGAAGGCTTCACAGAGGCGGTGACATATAGGTTGGGCTCTGTGGGGTGAGTAGGAGTTTCTGGTCAGATGACCAAGGACTTTGGTTCAGTAAATATCTGTCTGGTATATGTGCTGTGGTCATGCTGAAGAGGGTCCCAAAACTTAAAGAAAAAAGAGTCAGTCCCCACAACGAAGCAGGCCTTAGTAAGCTGCTGTGTCTGCAGGGAGAGAGTTGTAACCTCTGGTGAGCGGGGCAGAAAAACTGTTGAAAACTGCCCTTCAAGTACATCATACCACATGACAACCACTATGACCAAGGTTTGCATGCACTCCATGGAGAAAACGGAGGTGGGAAGCTCGTTAAGTTTCCTCGGCCGTGGGAGGTTTGAGTGGTTCTCCCAGTGGTTGGTGGCCTGGTTGCATGAGTGCATTCACGCGTGTTCCCTCTGAGCTAGACTGTCAGAGATGACACTTAAATTTAAAAGCTTCAGCCCCACGGCCCACTTTGGTGTTTACCAGTGACCTGCCCTCTCACCTCCCAAGTATACAGATCCCTTCCTCTCCAGGATGAAAACAGCCCCGGGGGAGCTCCCTGGGCCAGGCACCCACAGCCTCTGACTGGTCTGGAGCTCTTGGTGCCCTGGGTGCCAGCCCTGAGCAGCAGGGCCCCAGCTTCCCCTGCCTGTCCTTCCACAGTAGGTGAGCTGGGTCCCTAGAAGTTGGCCTCCCCGGGCCTGTCACTTGCAGACAGAGTGTGGCATTAAGTCAACAATCTGTGGAAGCAGAGAGGAGGAAAGGGAACCCCCGGCTGCCTGCTGTCTTGGTCCTCTTCTGGGTCGCAGACTTCCTGCCATGTCCTCACTTGGCAGAAGGGACAAGGGAGCTCTCTGGGGTCTCTTATAAGGGCATCAATCCCATTCACGAGGGCTCCACCCTCATGACCTAAGCACCTCCCAGAGGCCCCACCTTCTAATGTCATCACATTAGGTGTTAGGATTTCAACATATGAATTTTGGCAGGACACAAACATTCAGACTATAGCACCACCTGCCTCTTTCTTGGTCCACCTCCAACCTTTCTACTTCTCCAGCTGGAGGGCCCGTAGCAGGTCCCAGGAGCCTGGTCCTTCTTCAGCAGGTGAGGCAGGGAGAACCTTTCCTTGAGTGGCCCCATGCCCATCAATAGGGAGACATGGTCACCCTTGTTTGAGGGGAGGGGACACAGGGCAGGGGCCAGACAACCAGCCCACGGCCATACCTACTTTTGGTGATTTGCTGGCCCCAGGGGCGAGGGGCACCGGGCTGAACGTGTCCTTGACACTGCTCGTCCTCGGATCATCAGCTTCGTTGGTGTTTTAGGGCTCTTCAGGGAAGTAATATATACATATATTAAGACTTATTAGAAGGAATTGGCCTACATGATTGTGGAGGCTGACAAGTCCTGTGGTCTGCCTTCTACAAGCTAGAGAGCCAGTGGTGTCATCCAGTTTGAGTCAAAGGCCAGAGAGCCGGAGAGCCGACTTGTAAGTTCCATCCAAGGGCAGAAGACCCATGTCCCAGCTTAACTCTCAGGTAGAAAGCAACTTCTCCCTTCCTCCACTTTCCATTCGGGCTCTCAACGGATCAGATGGTGCCCACTCCCCCAGCCCCCGCCACTGGGGAAGGCGAGCTACTGAGTCTACTGGTTCAAACGCTAATCTCATCCAAATAAGCCCGCACAGACACACCCAGAAATGATGTTTGGCCTAAAAGCTGGACACCCCATGGTCTGGTGAAGTTGACGCATAAAAGTAACCATCACGGGCTTCCCTGGTGGCGCAGTGGTTGAGAGTCCGCCTGCCGATGCAGGGGACGCGGGTTCGTGCCCCGGTTCGGGAAGATCCCACATGCCGTGGTACGGCTGGGCCCGTGAGCCATGGCCGCTGGGCCTGCGCGTCCGGAGGCTGTGCTCCGCAACGGGAGAGGCCACAACGGAGAGGGGCCCGCGTATGTCAAAAAAAAGTAACCATCACACTTGGCCTGGGAGGCAGGGTGGTACAGTGGTTAAGACCGGACAGTGGGTTAGACTGTCACCTCTGCCACTTGCTAGCCATGTGGCCTCATCCCTAAAACCAGGATAATGATAGCAACTACTCAGAGCCCAGCCTTGTCAGCACTAAAGTTTCTGGTACACAGAAAGCATGCCAGGGGAAAAATGCTTGTCGTTGTTATTATTATTATTATTGCCTCTGGGGGATTCAGAGTCAGGCATTTGATCATGGAAATTCCACAGTGGGTTTCAGGGCCCTTCTGTAGGTCTCTCATCTATCTACCACTGCCTGGTGTTGGTCCCCCTGGCAAACCCAGAGAAGCACACAGCCACCTGCTCTCAGGAAGCCTCTGGCCAGGCAGGAGCGGGTCCTGGCTGACCACACGCAGACCCCAGTCATGGACCCTGCCTCTGGGAGGATGGTAGAGTCTCAGTGAAGAAGCAAGAACCATGCGGAAAATTAACTCAGATAGGACCTTCTCCGGGGTCCGAGGGTCCCAGACGATCCAGGAACCGGGGGTGGGGGAAGTGTTCCCTGAGAACATGCACCTTGAAGGAGGACAGATCCAGATCAGAAAAGCAAACAGGCGGGAATTCCCTGGTGGTTCAGTGGCTAAGACTTGGCGCTTTCATACTTTCACTGCTGTAGCCTGGGTTCAATCCCTAGTCAGGGAACTAAGATCCTGCAAGCTGCGTGGCATAAATGAAAGAATGCATGAATGAATGAATGAATAAACGGATGAATGGAATGTGATGCTGATAAAAGGCTAAGCGGATCAAAAAAGATGGCTCTGTTTAGATGAGCACCCTAACAATGACAGTGACGATGGCCACCTTTAGAGACCACCCGTCACCACCTGACACAGGATAATATTAATAATGGCAAACATTAATTGTGCACTTGCTGTATGCTGTCTTGGTCCTAATCTCTTTACATTTGCTATTTTTAATAGCAACCCTATGAGGTATGATTGTCCCCATCATCCCCCTTTTACAGAGGCGAAAACTGACTTAGGTCAAGTCGCCAGAGGGACCTCAGCTCCCAGGTTGGCATCCAAGGTCCCAAACAGTTGGGCCGAGTCCTTCCTTCATAAATTCCGGCCACCTTGATCCCCGTCAGGTTTCAACGCCCCAGGCAGGTCTCCTTCAGTTCCTTTCCTGCCGCCACTGCCAGCAAGGATTGAGACTCCACCACACTATCTGTGGGGCTGCAGAGGTTATTTTACCTCTCTGGCCTCAGTTTGCTCATCTGTAAAATAGAGATAATCACAGACCCTGCCTCACAGGTGCTTGTTTAAATATAATAATGCATCCGAAACCTCAGCACCGTACTTGACATGTGTACAGAACATTCCGTGACAGTTGCTACTGAGACCTGCAGTCCTGCTGCCAGAGGTGTGATCATGGGAGGGGCTGTCAGAGTTTTCACCAAGGCTGAAAGCACCTACAGCCTTTCCCCCCCCCGCCCCGCCTGGAACCCTCAGTCTGCTCACAACTAGTGGAGCTCCTGACTGCAAAGAGACACAGAGACAAAAATGATCCTGAGGGTCCTAGTGGACCTTCTTCCTAATTCAGGGGTATGTGGTAGGCAGCCACTAGTACACCAGCCAACTCTCAGTGGTTCTGATCCACACACTTCATTTCATGGGACATTCCAGGATCTAGGCTTGCTGCTAGGTGCTGAGGATAGATGCTGGGACGTGGTCCCCAGCTCCAGGGGAAAGAGCTGGTTGGTCCACCATGTGACCCAGGAGGCCATACCTGTCAGCTGTTGCACTGACCCCACCTGAAGACAGCTTCAAAGAGAAAGGAGAAGAGAATAACTAGCGGTGGAGTGCCCCTCTGCACAGAGAGCCTTGCTTCCAGAACCCGAGAGTACAGCTTTGCCCGGGCTTTTGCTATAGTGCCATCTTTTGCTTTGCATCTCGCATTACCGGTCTCTTCTGACCATCACCCTGGGATGTGATAGTGTCGTTCTCTCATAGATGAGGTGGTTGAGGTTTGGGGAAGCTGCATTACTTGTTCAGTGTCACACAGCTTGTAGCGGATGGAGCTGAGACTTCACACCCAGGCACCCTGACCCCTAGGAGACACGTCCTGGAAGGAATCATCCCCCTGACACACACACCACCTCCTCTAGACTACACTGAGAAGCCTGGGGCTGGTGACACAGACACCTGTGTCCTCCACTCACCCCAGCTGGGAGAGCTGTCCTGGGACGGCCTTTGGAGTCAGTCACAGCTGCTGCCAAACACTCTTTTACTCAGCAGCGTTCCTTGGCTGCTGTCTGCCAGGCTGCTGTTCCGTGACCCGGGTGTCTGCCGATGACCTGGAGTGTGCAGGAGGGCTTTTTGGTGTAAGCTCCTCGGGCACAGGGATTTTTCTGGTTTGTGCCTGCTGGTAGCATCCACGAATATTGGTTGAATGACCAGTATCCGGTACCAGTATGAGAAACAGATTGGGAACAGCTGAGGCTGCTTTCTTAGCTAGATAGTCAGGGAAGGCCTCTCGGAGACACTTGAGCAGCGTCCTGAGTGCATGAGTGAGTGCCTGCTGTGTCCCCGGCACCGTTCTGAGCTCTAAACTTGGATTATCTCATCCAGTCCTCACAATAACACCCTCAAGGACGGGTGCTGTGATCCCGTGTTACAGACGAGGAAACTGAGGCACGACAGTTATTGCAGCTTGTTCTTGCAAAGCCAGGATTCGACCCAGACTTGCTCTCTTTCCCAGGAACCTAAGCCATAGCTCCAGCTCTGTGACAGTCATGCAGAAAGGGCCAGACCTTGGCCTCCTAGTCTCTGGCCATCTGGAATTCAGGCCTTCGGCGACAGGGCTGTTAGACAAGGCAGGATGGTTGCCTCTCAACGGGGTCCCAGGCTGCACAGAGACCTGGAGTTCGGCTCTCGATTTGGTGGATGGGAAGACCGTGGCTGGGTGGGTGGGCAGGGCCCCCTGCAGGGACCCTTCCTCTGGGGAAAAGATGCCTGGTGTCCTGAAATTGGCTCTTGCCAACAGAGGTCAGTCCCCCGATCCAGCCGGCTGTTCCTTGCCTGCTGGCTCTGCTGGACCAGCACAGCTGGAGACCATGGCCCTCGCCTCAGCATCACGGAGAAAACAGCTTATGCAGGAGGACCAGCCGGGAGCTGGGGCCGGGGTGGCGGCCAGAGGACTGTACTGCATTCAGACACCACAGCTAGCTGCGGGCCCAGCCTGTCCCATCGTCGGCTGTGACCCTGTGGGATGGTGGCAGGGCCCTGTGGCAGCCAAGGCAGGTGGGCTGCAGGTGCCTCCTCTGTCCCTGTTTTCCTGTGACACACACGTTACCAAACAGCAGAACAGAGGCCCAAACCCACTAATGACCCTAACTTTTATCAGGCTCCATTTAACTATTTCCCTCAAATGAAGTCATTTAGTCTTTATAACAATTCTTTGAAATGAGGAGTATTGATTCCCCCTCCATTTTAAATATGGAGAAGTGAAGACTTGATAAGTTCAAAGAACTTACCTAGGACATTTGTTTGCTCATTTATCCATTGAAAAAAAACGGCTGAGCATCTACTAACAGTTTGTCTCTGTTCCAGTCTCCAACCCAGGGCTTTCTTCCTCCAGGGCCCGAGCGCCCGGCCACCTGCGGTGCTGTGGGGCCTCCCTGCGCTTCCTCTGGTCTGGGGGTCAAGGCCCTCTGGGCCAAGGGTAGGCCACACCCCGCGCCTCGCGCCCGCGCCCCGCACTCCTTGTAACGCTGGCCTCTCCCCACAGGAGAGCGAGGACGCTGTCAAAGCCCTGGCCAAGGAGAAGGACCTGCTGGAGCGCGAGAAGTGGGAGCTGCGGCGCCAAGCCAAGGAGGCCACGGACCACGCCACGGCACTGCGCTCCCAGCTGGACCTCAAGGATAACCGCATGAAGGAGCTGGAGGCGGAGCTGGCCATGGTGAGACCCCGCCCCCTCACCCACCCAGGCCTGGTGGGGCATCTGCCGGAAGTGATGTCATGTGCTGGGAGACAGGGAGTGCACGTGGGCTCACCTGGGAGTCCAGAGTGGAGTCCGCAGGGGCGGGGCCGAGGCGGGGGCGGGGCCGGGGCGGGGTCTGGGATGCCCCCTCTGCTTGTTCGTGGCAACCACACCGCCTTTCATCCACCTGCCTGGGGCCGAGCGTGTGGGGGATGCTGGGAAACCATCCACTAGCCTTTGGGAGGAAAAATACCAAAAAATTAATATCGGTTATCTCTGGGTAGTAAGATCACAAGTGGCTTTTATTTCCTTTTTTCCCCCCTATTTTCATCAGTCTTATTATTACTTGGGTCCTCAAGGAAAAAAAATGTTTTTTTCTAATCCAAAAAAATCCCTCAAAATAATTCCACTGTGTTTTCCTCAGAGATGGGCAGCCTGCATGTGGGGACAGAGAGTCTAGGTGGTGTTTCCGGGCCTGGCTTGTCAGCAGAACTGAGGTCCGGAGCCCTGGAGTTCTGTTCTACCTTCTCCTGTGTGACCTTGGTCTGTTCACTGAACTTCTCTGAGCTTCAGTGACCTTTATCTGGTCCTGGGGTGGGGGTGAGGGTCTTTATCCCACTCTGCCTTCCCCAAGAGATGTTTGATCAACTTTAGAGAGCTCGTGGCTTAAAGGGCCTTTGAAACCACCATGGCTCACTGTGGTGGTGGCTGGGAGGAGAGTGTGTAGGGAACTCCCAAGGTGGGGGGAGTCGCATGTTTCTTAGTGAGAACTCAGCATTCTCTGCAGCACTGATGCTGGCTGACGGTGTGGTTACCACCATGGGTTCTGGGTTTGAATCCAGCCCCCATCGCTGTCTAGCTGTGTGACCTTGGGCAGGACCCTTCCCCTGTCTGGGCCTCAGTTCCATCAAGTGTCAATAAGGGTAAATGCATATATCCCATAGGGCTCTTGTGAGGATTTCGATGAAATAATGCAAGAGAAGCACTTAGCCCGGCCTGTACATGGTGAGTGATGACATGACAAGAGGGAGGTTTTCTATGGTCACTTGCTTCAGGAGCAGGGGTCACCCAGGGCAAGTCAGGATCTGTGGGCCCCTCCTGGGACCAATCCCACCCTCTGCCTCCTGGGTCTCCTTGTCCAATGCTGACCCCTAGTGGTGAGAGCTGCCCAGGCTGGAGGAAGCTCCAGCTGCTGGGTCTCCTCTCTGGGGTCTTCCCACCAGTGGGGTCGGTGGTGCTGGCGGCCCTGCTGCCACGTGCAGCCCAGACAGAAACCTTTCAAGTTGACAGTCTCGGAAGGGAGTGCAGGGTGAGGTGAGACCTTTATTCTCCCAAGTCTTCCCAGCGTCCTGGGATGGACAGATGGCTCTTCCTTGCCATGGACGACTAACCTCAAGCATCCTGGGGAATTCTGGGGTCTTTCAGGATTGGGAGCCAGCTCACCTCTGCTTCCACTCTCACCATGCCCGGATGACTCGACCTGCTTTAGTTCTGGCCAGCGAAACTCAGGTTCTTGCCCCCTCCCTCTGGCAGGCCTCAGGCCTCTCTGCTAAGTGTGAATAGTTAGGTGAATGTTTGCAGCTCAGGGTGGTGGGTTTGCTGTAATGTCAGCACAGGCACAGCCTGTGAGAGCCCCGGTGTTGGTGTGTGTCCACTTGCCTGGAGGTCCCCTCTGTTGCCCGCCATCTGCAGAATTTCACAGCCTGGAGGCTTCCAGGGCTGCCGGCTCCGGGCAGTGTTGTCCAGCTCCCCTCCCTGCACTGCTGGCCAGGACGAGACTAGAGGGAAGGTACCTTCCCTGCGTGTGTGCCTGAGGTCCTCGGGTTGCAAGCAACAGAAAGCAGCTCGGGCTATCTGAGCACACAGGGTGCACTGGAAGGAAGTCAGGAGCTCACAGGTGCAGTGGGAAGGTGGAGGGCCAGGCTTGGAAATGGGCCGAAGCCAAGGCAGCCGCAGGGAGTGGGGAAGCCAGGATTCCATCTGGAATGGTCCACTCAGTGGCCCCTGCTGGGGGAGATGAACCCAAACCCTTTGCCCTCTGAATTTCACTTCAGTTTTCAAAAGTCTGATCAAGTACAGGGTATTCAAGTGGTCCATCTGGGGTCACTTGCTTACTCCTGATCTAGGAGTTCTGGCTGTGGCTCTGGTGATAGGTAATTTCTTAAGTGACCTGCCCACAACACGGAAGCCATGGCGCAGCTTCCCGGTGAGGGGTGAGCAGGCCCTGCCCCAATTCAGGCATTACCCCTCCCCAACCCAGCCTCCACTGGGTCTCCACACACCCTATGCAGCTGAAAAGGGCCACTTCACTCGAGTAAAAGTCAAAGGACATTGGCTTCCCAAGAAGCAAACATCTCTCTTGGTGCTTGCTGATGGGCTCCAACCCTTGGGGAGGGGACATTTCCTGATAACAACTTCTGGCCGAACTAGGCATTACCACACAGGGAGCAGTTTCACTTCTGTAGCCACACTGGCTCTGTGGAGACCACCCTGTGGTTTGTTTGTTTTTTTAAGTAAAAAATTTTCAATATGCGTTTTATTGAGATATAATTCACATATTATAAAATTCGTCCTTTTATGACGTAAATTTAGTGATTTTTTTAGCACATTCACAAAGTTGTGCGACCGTCACCACTATCTAATTCCAGAACAATCTCATCACCCTAATAAGAACCCATATCCATTAGCGGTCACTCCAGTGAGCTACGTATTCTTGTCGTGCCCATTTTACAGATTTGGAAACAGGCTCGGTGTGCAGGAGGCTCACCCAGAGCTGCCCAGAGAGTTGAGAGGCAGAGCCGGGAGGTGGGCAGTCCCCGTGCTCCGTGATGGGAGGCCTCCGAAAGGACACCCAGATGCTGGCCTGAAGGAGGTGCGTCCTCTTACCAGCCATCGCTCATCCCTCAGGCCTTCCCCAGTGGCCTCTCCAGTCACTGAGCAGGCGGGAGACAGGGCTGCCAGCCCCGAGATCACAGGCTCCCCCCAAGTGCTAGTCCTGTCCACTCCCTCCCCCAGGAGCCTGGTTCCTGGTCACCTAGTTTTCTATCAACGTTCTCCAAAATGGGAGACAGTTCTTACGTTACTATGTACACTGTACACAGGGCTTCTCACCCTCAACACTGTTGACACTTGGGGGCCGGAGAAGTCTGTTGTGGGAGCGTCCTGTGCACTGTGCGGTGTGCAGCAGTATCCCCGGCCTCCAGCCACGAGATGCCTGTAGTGCCTCCCAGCTGTGGGGAGTGAAGTCTCCAGACATTTCCCAGTGTTCCCTGGAGGGGGAGAGAATTCACGCCGGTTGCGAACCACTCCTCTGTAAAGTGTGGGATTCCCTCGTCTCAGTGTCTGTCTCTGCCCTGGACGTGCAGTTCTAACACAGCCCCAGCTGGGGGCCTGCGTTTCCTGGCTGTGTGATCTTTGACAAGTGACTTAACCTTTCTGAGCCTGTGTTCATACGTATAAGACCTTCCTCCTGGGGTGATTGTGAGGTGAGGTGACGGGAAATCGGGGCAGGCTCACCACCCACACTCAGAGGACGTTAGCTGTTGTTACTGATGTTGGAGACCAGCCTGTCCTCAGGCCACGCCAGGACCAGGAGTCGTGGATTCCCACGTCCCGTCCACTAGCCAGTCATTTTGTGTCCTTGAGCTGCCTGGGCCTCAGTTTCCTCGCCTGTAAAAGTGACAGCCGCCACAGGCCCAGGCAAGAGTAGGGCGCGGTGAGGGACCAGCAAGAGGCAGGGTCGAGCGGCAGGGGTCAAGGGTGATCGCGGTTTGTTTTTTAACGGCCATGCTCTGGGTTGGCACCACTCCTGCCCTCTCTCTGAGGAAACCAGCTGGCCACACAAGCACACCTCCCGGCCCCGGACCACTGCCATCCTGGCCCAGCAGACCAGCCCTGGCCCACAGCCAGCTCTGAACACTGGGTCTGAGGTCAGGGCCCACCCGAGCCCGACGTTGTCCCCCAAGAGCCTCCCTCCACCCCCGGGTCTGCGGTTGTCGGAGATGGTATGGAGCCAGTATTGCGTCATCAGCTCATGCTGGCACCTCCATGCTGGACCTGCGACTCCTGCAGCCTGAGATTTGGGACAGGGTCGCGGCCAGTAAGCCCAGGAAGAGGATGGTGGAGTCAACTTGTAGCTGGCATCATGCTCCTTTGGTGCAGATGCAGCGTCTCTGCAGCTGGAGTCCACGGGAGCACGACCCTTCTCGTGTTTGCTTGGAAGGTTCCTGCCCCGGGATCCTCCCTGCCTTTGGCGGGAGAGACGTTCCCTAGCCAAGCTCAAATTCCTTGGAAAGCCGGTAAAGGGTTCCCTTTAGCCACACTCACAGCATCCCTCCGGGGCCAGGCCTGTTCTCTGACTGGAAGTACACCCTGGCCTCCAGGCAGCTAGGAACCTGAGGGTGGGGGAGGGCAGGGCCCCCGTGCCGCTCTCCCTTTCCACTTCCCAGATTGTCTGATCTCAGGGAGGCATAAGTAATCCTAACAGCCTGCTACTTTTTGAACAGGACAATAGACCAGACAGTATCCTGGGCTTTCATGTGAATTATTCCACGTCTGACTCCTACTTGTGAAATGGAAGCTGTTTCATAATAGCAGTCACCAACGTTCATTGAGCTTTTTTTTTTAACCATCGGCTAAGCACTCTGCATGGAACCCATGTTATCCCCATCAGACAGACTAGGACATGAAGGCACAGAGAGGTGAGGGGCCTCTCTTAGGATCTCCCAGCTAGGAAGTGGCAGAGCTGGGATCAAATCCAGGCCACTGGATGCCACAGCCTAGGCTCCGAGGCGCTGTGCCGGGCCACCTCATCCCACAACTTACCTATAAAAGTAATCCCTCTCAGTTCCCCATCTTACTGTGAGGACCTTGAGGCTCAGAGTGGTGGAGTAACTTGCTCCAGATCACACAGCAAGTCAAATAGTAGAAGTGGAGTTTGAACCCAGTTCTGTCTGACTTTTGTCACATGAGAGTGTTTGGGCCAATTCTCCAGTTCCCAGGAGCTCAAAACTGTGGGCTCAGGGTTCTCAGCAGGGGGTGGAGGCGCAGAGGGAACTCCCAGCATTGAGTTGCGTCTAATGGAAGAGATTAGTAGAGAAATGCTGTGCAGACTATCACACGAAGATGATTCAATGCAGCAACGAGAGAGAGACAGAGAGAGAGACAGGGAGTACATGCATGTATTTTAAGTTAGACCTTACGTGCCTTGTCTGCAGTTCACGTCTCTGTTTCGCTCTGTCTCAGAGGTTTAAACTTATGAGTGGACAGTTTGTGAGAGGTTCCTGTGCTCAGAATTCACAGGCACACCTGCCCCATCCTGCAGGACTAACCGTAGGCTCCTCCCCATTGTCAGGCAGCGATGATGCCAAGCTGCCTGCTGAGTTAGAAGGTGCCGCTCTCAGGCCCAGACCGAGGGGAGATCCACCTGGAAGAAGGAAGCCAGGTGCGGACAGGAGAGCAGTCCTGCCCAGGCCTCTTCCTCGTGCCTTCCTGTGCTGCCTCAAGGGGCTGCTTATTTCAGTGGGCGACTTGGACTTGCCTGCGCTTTCCACGTGTGTGGCTGGGGATGTCTGCAAGAGGGCAGAGCTGAGGGTTAGTTAGCATGATGGCAGACCGACTGGGCACTCATTTCCCACCCAAGTCCACCTTCCTGGCAGCCAAGATGGATTGGACAGGAGGAAGCAAGGGAGTGGGGCAGCTGCCCGCGTGGAGCGGTGCCAGGATGGAGAGCTCGGAGGCCAGATGCACAGACACCTGGAGGGGAGAGCAGATGTGGTCCCGAGTGAGATACGGTGGTCCAGGAAACATGAGTCCGTGACACTGGACCTGCAGCAGGCACGCGGCAGCTCCAAGACACAGCCAGCCTGCCTCCTTCCTTCGGCAGGAGGATCGCTCCACTGTTCCTGTAGTAAACTAACAGAGTTGCTTCCCTGGGCCGTCCGCCTGGACGTGGCAGAAGCCTGCTTCCATTTCCTCTGCAGATTTTTACTGAGTGCTTCACTGAATGTGCCCAGCCCCAAGCCAGGTGCTGGGGATCCCATGGTGCCCAGCCACGCCCCACTCTCTGCCTCGTGGATTCAGAGTCTGCATCACTTGTGCTGGTTATTTCCTTGCCCCAGAGGAGCGTGGGCACCATAGAAACCACATGGGGCTCCCAGGCTCCCAGACTTGGGCCCCAACTTGGACATTGTGCCTGCTGTGCACGCTTGGAGAAGTCACTTAACCTCTCTGAGTTCCTGGTTTCTCCTCTGTCAAGCACAGCTAATCCTACACTCCCTACTTGAGACCCAGGGCTGTTGCACGGAGCACATGATGTGTTTCTAAACCAGGCAGGGACTATTACCTGGCTTGGGGGTGGGGCTGACTCCAACTCGGCCTCCCTCTGCCATATGCGTTTATATTCCCTGGGGTCTGGCAGTGGAAGGGGAGTGATTTCATAGACTCCTGGGGTATCCAAGCTAGAGGGAGCCCTAAAGATTGGTCTAGGCTTTTCATTACACAGATGGGGAAAGGAAGGCTCGGAGAAGGCAGTGACTTGTCTAAAATAACACAGCTGGTCAATGTGATGAGGGTATATCAGGCTTTAGGTCAAGAACTTCATTTCTCAGCTAGAATCTCTTTCTCAAGGACCTCTGCTCTGCATGGAGGGGCCCAGGGCCTTGCGGGAGGTATGGAAAGTTCTGGAGCTAGGAGAGAGATGAGGTGAGGTTTTTCCATTTCATCCGTGTTCATTTTAGGGGCAAAGCCAGCACTCATGGTGGCTCTGCCATCTGTAGTGACCCCCAGATTCACTGGAAATCTCAGTGTGAGGCCCTTGGGCCCCGCCCCGTGTGCCCCCTCTCCCCTGACATGAGCCTGGGGAGCTAGTGTGGAAGTGGAAATTGACTATGAAAGAAAGAATATGCATTAATACATTTCTAATAGGTACCCTTTTTCTCCCCCAAATAATTTGAGATCACTTCTAATACAACCCCACATACCCTGGGGGAGATAATCCAAAGCTGGGAGAGACCTCAGGCACAGGACCGAGAAAGGAAGAGCTCTCTATCCCACCTGCCCGAACTCAGCCCCATGCTTGTCCCTGGGTTTCCTTGTGTCCCACGTATTCTCATGTGATCCTGAGAGCCAGGTTGGGGTCTGCCCTATCCCCAGCCTGTGTTGCACAACACCTTGTGAAGGGGCCATCGGAGGTTGAATTTGGGAGGAGGTAAGGTGCTAAAAGGCAAAACACCATTTTCTTACCATCTCATTCAAATCCCAGCTGGTTCTTGGAGAACCCGAAAGAATGGGTGCTAAGTGTGTCCTCGGTCCCCCTTTGTGCTCTCACTTTGTGTGGCAGGAACTAAGGGGTAACTAACCCCAAAGCAAGCCCTCGTGTGAGGTACTGATTGGCGTGCAGCGCAGAGCCAGAGACACCCTGGCACAGAGGTTGGATTCGTGGCTTTCTCACGATGGTGGGGAATGGCCAAGCAGTAGGCTGAGAGGTCCCCTTGATCATGTCGTCTTCTTCCTGTCCCCCGGCTCTCTCTCCAGGCCAAGCAGTCCTTAGCCACACTGACCAAGGATGTCCCCAAGCGGCATTCACTCGCCATGCCGGGCGAGACGGTGCTTAATGGCAACCAGGAGTGGGTGGTGCAGGCGGACCTCCCACTGACCGCAGCCATCCGGCAGAGCCAGCAGACTCTCTACCACTCACACCCCCCCCACCCTGGGGACCGGCAAGGTGAGTCCAGCCCAGCCACAGCTCCGGGGGTGTCTCAGGAGGCCACCTGGCCCACTGGGAGGGGCGGCCTCTTTATTCACACTATAGCTGCTTTCAGGGGGGTGTAGGGGAGAGGCCATGGCTCAGGGGACTGAAAAGTCTAAGAGATGAACCTCAGGCATAGCTGGATACTAAGGTTCAGACAATACCTGGGTCTGTCTGACTCTCTCCATCTCTCAGCTCTGCCTGCCTCCGTTCGACCTCATCTTTAGGCCACCTCTTTTCACAAAGCAGAAAACAGTCTCCAGCAGTTTCAGGCTTTTAGGGCCCCTGAAGCTCAAAAGTCTTGAGAAGGAGAAATCTTTCTCTGTGTGTATAGTAAATCCCAAAGAAGGACTCTGATTGGCCAGCCAGGGTCACATGCCTACCTCTGGACCAATCACTGTGTCTGGCAGTGGATGCACTGATTCTCCAGTCTAGGTCACATGGGCGTCCTTTGGCAGAGGAGACAGTGAGAGGTCCTTGATTGACAGCTCCAGGTAATCACTGGATGTGTGGGAGGGGCAGAAATAAGTGTTAGGGGTGTTTGCTGCAGGCACTGAGGGGAAGAGCGGCCCAGCCTGTGGTCAGCATCTGTACCCGTGGGCCACAGTAGAAGCCCCAAACTCCTCTGTACATCTGCGGCCCACTTGGCTCCATCTACTGTCCCTCCTACGAGTGGTCGCATTTGTGTGACAGATGCAGGTTGGAGACAGGCAGCTGGCTTCTGGAGCCTGTGGGTCCTGCCGTCACCTAGCTGGGAACCCAAGTCCCTGACTCCAAAGCCCCACACTCCTCCGTATGACCATATGGCCATTGGCAGCAAGGATTGTCTTTCTCAGTAATGTAGCCCTCCCTGCTCACATGCTGCCTGCACACAGTAGGTCCTCAGTCTTGTCGAGCAGAAAGTGCTTCCTCCATCCAGGGCCTATAGACAGGAGAGCACTCTGCTGGGGGACTTGGGTGGGCTTCCAGGAACTCATCTACTATTGAGTAAGCACCTACTGCACACCAGGCGCCGTGAGCGCTGGGATTGGACATGGCTAAGACACCCAGACTGCCTGCATTCATCAAGCTGGCATTGTAGGTGTGAAGACATAAAACACATGTAACTAAACTGACAAAGAATGATTGTAGATTATATTCAGTGCAGGGAGAGAAATCAACGGAAAACAGGTGCTTTGCTGGGAAAGAAAAGACAGTGGGGAGAGCTGATAATAGGGGGAGGTTTCTCTCAGGACAGGCTGAGACTTGAAGGCTGAGGACGTGCCTGATGGGCAGCAGGGCCAGCGAAGGGTGAGGCAGGAGGGAGATGGTGCGTGTCGGGCACCATCAGAAAGCTGCTGTGACGTGAGCCGAGGCTGGTGGGGTGGGCAGGGCTGTATCCCCTCGGCTTGGAGGAGGACCACACGTATCTACCTCCAGGTAAAGAGAGACCGGATGCCTGGCTCTCATGGCAGTGAGGAGAGGAAGCAGGGAGGCCCTCTGGGAGGCCACCATGGTCTTCTAGGCAAGAGACAGTGGTGGCCTGGGCTTGGGTGGTGGCAGTGGGGCTGGAGAGAAGTGGCCAGATTTGGGGCTGTTTGGTGGTGCTGCTGCGGATCGGGTGTGGGGTGAGGGGGTGGGAGAAAGAGAGGAGCTGGTGGTAGCCTCACGGCTTCTCTCTTGGGAAGCTGGTACTGACCATGGGTTAGGATCGCACCAGGCCTAGGGAACGTCCAGGTGGCTGGAGCACTGTGAGGACAGTCACCGAGGCCCCTGGAGACTTCTGCCCCTTCCCCTTCACCCTGGTTAGGAGGGGGCCTAATTGGATCCAGAGGCTGGAGCTTCTTGCTGGCAGTGGCTCTCTGGTGACCCGTGGGGCTGTGAAATAGAGGGGTGGAGAGCTGGGCAAGTCTCTTCTCTATGTCTCAGTGTTCCCATCTGTATAATGGGGGCGTTGGGTGGACTGACCTGCAAGTCAGTGAAGGCAAGGACATTCTCTCCATCCCCCACTCACCAGCTGTCCCTGCTTTCCAGCGGTCAGGGTGAGCCCCTGCCACTCCCGGCAGCCCTCCGTCATCTCCGACGCATCTGCCGCCGAAGGCGACCGGTCGTCCACGCCAAGCGACATCAACTCCCCTCGACACCGGACGCACTCCCTCTGCAACGTAAGGCCAGCAGCAGCAGGGCCTGGGCCTTGGGCCCCGCCCGGAAACCACAGGGGTGGGAGTGGAGGGGGTGAAGACCTACCCGCTGTTTCCTCTCGTCCACCCAGGAAGCATTCTGGCGAAGGCATTTCCTGTTCTGTTCTTTCCTTTTGCAAGAAGAGATGGATGTGGGGAGAGAAAGAAATGAGGCCTGTTGGCTCCTTGTGTCCGGGAGGGCAAGGAAAATCCAGAGGATGGCGGGCCTGGGTCGGCCTCAGGGTCTGAGCAGCCTGGGCTTATCTCTGGTGGGCTATGTCTGGGACCGTAGGCTTCTCCTCCCAGACCATACCTTCCAGGGCTCAGGACCTCACCACCACCCCTGTTTCCCTGTAGAGCCAGCTCTTGGTCCTGCAAGAATGAGCTGGATTTTTTTTGAATCTCCAGGAGTTTTTGCACATTTTGCCTCTGGAGAGGCATCCGGTGAATTTGTTCTAAGTTATGTTTGCTTTGCTTACTTAATTACAGTTTTTGATTTCATACTGGGTCCCAGCTACCAAGAGGCACAGGTCCGTAGCCACCTAACTCTTGATGGCTGGTGGGACAGACAGGCTCCCCAGGAGTGAGGGGGTGAACGAAGGTGGGTGGGTCAAGCATCTGAGGACAGGAAGACGCCACATCAAGGCTCTACTGTGAAACACTGGGGTCAGGATGTGGGGACCACTTTTCACATGTGTTCCATCACGCGACTGAGAATCCAGAGGGCGCCCCTGCCGCGTCCTAAAGACACAGTAGAGTCGGGTCCTCAGACACACAGGAAGCCTTTCTCAAAAACTCAATGTTTTATTAACCAGTGAGATGGATAAGAAACAAGAAATGAGGTGGATATCGTGCAAAAGAAAGACAAGATAACCACTACTTGCCAGTGGGATGATTATCTACCTGGAAAACCTCAAGAGAATAACCAGAAAAGCCATTAGACTAATAGTGAGAAGTACAGAACGGTACTAGTAGAATATCAATTGATAAAAATCAGTAACTATTCTATATTAGTAATCCCAATGGAAGCATTTTTTTTTCCAAATCTAGAATAACAATGAAGAGCACTTAATAAAAATAGCTAAGACTGGGCTTCCCTGGTGGCGCAGTGGTTGGGAGTCCGCCTGCCGATGCAGGGGACACGGGTTCGTGCCCCGGTCCGGGAAGATCCCACATGCCACGGAGCGGCTGGGCCCGTGAGCCATGGCCGCTGAGCCTGCGCGTCCGGAGCCTGTGCTCCGCAACGGGAGAGGCCACAACAGTGAGAGGCCCGCGTACCGCAAAAAAAAAAAAAAAAAAGCTAAGACTAAATTTGAAGTAAGTTGCCTCAGCGTGATGACATGGACAACAGAGACGGCTGGCCGGGGCCTCGCAAAGCCACGTCAGGAGGGGGAGGAGGTCACTTCAGGCCTGAATCCCACTCGGGGCTCGGATTCTGTTTAAACTGGGGCTTTAAGGAAGCAATCTGTTCTTCTCTTGTTCCCAGGAGAGAACCCTGGTGACAAAGGCTGTCCTGACAGAACCAAGACGAGGAAGGTGGGCCAGTAGAGGGGCCTCTGATGTTACTCTCTTGTTCTGAGGGACCACTGTTGAGCTATACATACAGCCAGCAGTGCCATTTGTTCTTAGTGTGGGCCAGATACCCTGTAGCATCTGAGAATACCTTCCCAAGGGCCATACTTTGTCTTCCCATGGGGGGCCCACAGGGGCTTTGACAGCCAAAATGCTGCTGGAAAATCCATTCTGCAGAAAGAGTTCTTTAAAGGCCTCTTGAATTGCCTCTGGCTCAGACCTAGCCTTTTACCCAACTTGGCTTTGGCACATACCTGAGGCTACAGGCAGCAGATCCGGCATATTTATTCCCAAGCTCACTTTACACAGAGCCCTGGTGCCAGGCAATGGGTGCTTTGATAAGCCAGTTTTCTACACATAGGCATTTCAGTGGGCTCTGGCCTCATTCTCTTCCCCACAAATTTGGCAAAGATGGCCTTATACAGGGCCAACCTACCTTAGCTGCCTGCCAAATAGGTTCGGTTTGCAAACCTTGAGATGGGACTAAAGACTAAACTACCATTTGTTCCATCCCCACCCTCCCTCAAACACCTTCATCCCCCATCTCAACAGATGTGCACACAGGTAAGCCAGGAAGAGCCTGAAAATAGCTCCGGGTAACCATCTATGCTCAGGCATTTGGCCTGGTACCAGCAGGAACAGCCTGACCTGGAGTAAGGACCTCCCCATCCTTTCATGCTCTAGTCACTTATTTAGAGCAGAGGTGGGGACTCAGCACAGAGAGGCTGGAGAAGATTGATGGACATTGGCTCAGGTGACACATGCTTTATTTCTTGCCTTTTGCCTGCAATTCTGGAAGTGACCACCAGGAGTCTCCCTAGTAATGACTTTTGTGATCCCAGTGATCTATGGTACCCACCCCCAGGCAGGACATACTGATTCTGGGATGTGGTGAGGGCTTTTGTACACTCACAGGAAGGAGCACTAGACCAGGGAGAACCAGACGGTCTTGAATTTGAGTTGTAGCTCTGGTTTTAATTAGCTCTATAATGTTGGACTGTCTGGAACCTCTCTGTGTACCTGTAAATCAGGCTAATGAGCCCTGTTTTGGCCCTCCACAAAATAAGAGATTCATTGTGTTGTTTGTGGGGGAAATAAGAGGATGCGTAGTCTCCCAAGTCTTCCTGTCCCAAAATTCTTTTTTATTTTTTCTATAAAATTATACTTCTTTATGAAAAGCACCAAGTATAACCAACTTCAGTTCTAACTCTGTGGACCAATTGGGAGAGGAACTTAGAAGACTTTGAGTGACTGATTTGTTGGTCAGAGGGTGTTAGGGGTCAATACGCCAGAGCAGGCAGGAGAGCATCACAGGGCCTCTGGCCAGGACCCCTGGTCCTGGCAGCATCTTCATGAACCCCAGGTGTCGTCATTGAGCCATTTGGAAGTGTCTACTTCAGGGGTGGAGGGTGGATTCCCCAGTACAGAAGCAGGGTGGTCCCTAGGGGATGGCTTCCTTCCACGGAAAACCCCATGCTCCACGGGCCACCTCTGCTCTCATGTGTTATGTGTCTTTGCTGTTTCATCTTCCTCTTCTCCTTTGGCTACAGGGCGACAGTCCCGGCCCAGTTCAGAAGAACCTGCACAACCCCATTGTACAGGTAGGTGTGCCTTCCCTGGCCACTCAGGCCCTCCCTCCACCCCACCTTGACCGTGACTTCACCCTTTTCCTCCTCAGCCCTCAGCACCACCATGTCCATACTTGGACACCCAGGGCAGAGAGGAGTTAAGCCACTACCTCAGTCACACGTGGGTCAGTGCCCCAGCCAGGCTCAGCACCTGAGTCTGCCCTTCCATGTCCTCTTCTAGATCTGTGGACCTACTAAGTGCATCACGCATCCCTGGAGAGTGTCTTCTCCTGGCAGCCAAAGGCTAATGACGTGGGCCCTGGGCTCTTTGGGCCCCTTGCTTCAGGAAACTTTTTAAAATTCATTTTTAACCTTTCAATACTCTATCCTCAGAGTGAGAAGGGGGCTGTAGGGAGGAAAAAAGCATGAATTTGACTGTCAGATGGGGTCTCTGAGGTCAGCTTTCTAGTCCTGGGGTTCCCACATGCTGGTCTTCTGGACTGCGCGTCTGCATCAGGGTCCACCAGTGAAGATTTTTCTAATGCAGATTCCTGGGCCCTTCACCCCAGAGATTCTGATCCACCAGGTTGGGGGAGGGGGGTTGGCTGGATTTCAGGTAATTCTGACATGGTTTGGGGAACCATTAGTCTAGTCTAACCTCCACCTTTTTGACCGGTAACACCACTCTGCATCTTTGTATAAAGCACTTGACAGTTTGCAAAGCTCTGCTGCAGACAGCACCCCAGTCCCGTAGTTACCCCGACAGGAAGACCTCCTCCACACCGTCATCATCGTCGTCATCACTGTCTTTGTCATTATTAACAATCCCCCCATGTCACAGACGAGAAACCTGGGCTCAGAGAGGCTGGGGGCTCTCCACGTTTCCGTGGGTAGTGACATAACTGAGATTAGAACCCAAACCCCTGCCTCCCCACTCTACCGAGGCCAGTCCTGCTTCTTGTCCAGGGCCTTAAGGTCTGGGGTCCTTGCTTTTGGCTGACATGAAGCTCAGATTTCCTCCTTCCTGGTTTTCCCGGCTCTCCTATGCCCCCTTTTCCGAGGGGACTTTTTCCGCAGTGAACTTAATACACTTGCGATGCCCCCTCCGGATGGGCCCTGTGGTCAGCCGTGGTAGCATGCGCGGACGCGATTCTGCAAGCCCTCCACGAGCACTGGAAGGCTGTAGGCAAACTGAATTTAAATGATAGTACAAACCGCACCAGCAGCCGTTACGAATGCTACTTATGTGCTAGGCACCGTTCTAAGCGTCTTTACCCTCACTTTAGCAACATCCTCATGACAGTCTTGGATGGGTCCTAGTGTCGTCCCCGAGAGATTGTGTAACTGGCCCAAGTCCGCTCAGCGAGTGAGGGGCAGACCCTGTCATCCTTACCCACTGGTGCCTCCCACCAGCCATCCCCCATCCCCTACCCCTCCCTGTCTTCTGCCCCAGCTCAGCTTGCCTTTGTTCTTCTCCCCTCTACCTCTGCCACTTGGCCTGACTCCTCAGTCACTAGAGGATCTTGAAGACCAAAAACGGAAAAAGAAGAAAGAGAAGATGGGATTCGGCTCCATCTCGCGTGTCTTCGCCAGAGGGAAGCAGCGGAAGTCCCTCGACCCCGGCCTCTTTGATGGTACCGCCCCTGATTATTACATAGAGGAGGACGCGGACTGGTGATACCCGCCTCCCTTCGCCTGCTGCCCGGCGGGCGTGTCTGTGCGTGTGGACGTGCGTGCGAGCGGGGAATGCGCGGCTGGGCGTGCGTGGCGGTGCGTGTGCGCGTGCGTGGGAGCTCTCGCGCACGTGGGCGGGGGGGTGCGGCTGAGGCCCGCTTGCGTGGGCCCCTCCCCGGCGTCACCACCTCTGTAATTGATGTACATACTACAAACGTGTGTGAACATGTCAACTCTCTGTTGTCCTCGGAGCGATACAGTTGTGTTGTTAATCTGGGTTTGTTTTTGTTTTTTTCAGTGTTTTTTTTTTTTCCGCTTTTTGGTTCGTTGGGGTTTTTGGTTTTTTTTTTTTTTTTGGTCCCTTCCCCCCTTCCCTTTTTATGAAACTTGAAAACTTGAAGGACTGCTGTGTATTTGTAAATAACAAAACTATTGTGCACTCCGTGCTTGTAAATGTCCCTCGTCCAAACTGCTACTTCTGGAGCCCGTCTCCCCGAGGATGTAGTCTGTGTTTGATGTTCCCCCCACTCCACCCCGCCGCCCACCCGTCCCCCCGGTGTGAACGTGTGGGACCAGACCCTGTTCTCGGGGTGCGCCCAAGTCACTTTAACCCCCAAACGCCATCGTCATCAGGGTAAGGTCCACTCTCCACAAAGACTTGCGAGCCCAGCCCAGGGGCCCTGTCTTGTCTCGGTTTGTCAGAGGCCAAACGGGCTCTTTCTAACGGCCTGCCGGTTTTTAAATTGCGTTGCCGTTTCTTTCTTTACGGGGAAAAGAAAAGAAAATTGTTCCGTTTAATTTATTTGCACAAATGCAGAAGACTTATTCTATCTAAATTATTACGTAAATATTGGAATGTATATTTTTCCACGGGGGGCGGGCGGGAGGCGGGTTCTCTGTTGACTTGTCTGTTCTATGATCATGCTGCTGCCGAGCTGTGCAAGGTAGAGTTTAGGGTGGCCAGAACCCAGGGACCATTGGACTTCCAAGCTTGCTTTTTTCCGTTCTTTCTTCTTCTCTCTCCCCCATTCTCCCATCCCTGCATGGGAGTGCGCTCCGCCTTTCTTCCTGCCTGTAGCTCTCTCCAGGCCTTTCTATATATATTTATTTATCTGAAATAACAGAGCACTGACCTCAGTGAACAGAGTGCCTGCTGTCGTGGTCACCTTCTCTTGGGTCTGTCTTTTGAGAAAGGCTGCTGCCTACAGGGCGAGACAGCCGACTGCATGAGCACAGGGTACGACCACAGGGACCCTCAGCCCGAGTTGGTTCCCCGAGGGTCCTGGAGCGGCACGCGTTCCTCGCTGCAGCTGTGTCTCATCCTTGGTTGATTCTGCACGTTGGCCGGGCAGGTGTCATGGGGGAGGCGCCCGTCTCAAGGGGCGGCCTGTTGGGGACACAGCATCCAGCACCAGCACCTCTGCCCTCCCCATTCTGCTTGGTTCCTCCAGCCACATCGCACAGAGTCTCACGGGATCCCTCGGGCCCTCCTCCAACTTGTCACAGCAGCCTGAGCCTGCTCACCCGAGGAGAGAAGGGCTGGCAGGAGCATCTGCCTATTTGGAGAGCAGTGTTGGCCCCGGTGAGGCTTCACCAGCAAAGGAACCGTGAGCACTGTAACACCGGGTGATGGAGAACACGTGAGCTTCTAAGCCAGGGCCTCCCGAAGTCTAAAACTAGCTTTGCCTTTTCTTTTAACCTGTGAACCCCCGCCTCTGCACCACCTTAAATACTAACAGCTCAATTCACACACCCTCTAAACAACAGTAGTTGCGCTTTCTGCTAGCAGTAACGTTTTCAGCTCTTACGAAGAAACAGGAGAATTTTAAATGCTGGAGCATCTCTTATCAGAAGGGATAGGATATTTCGTCCAAAGCCTCTAAAACAAACAGAAAAGCCCCAGTCAGCTGCTCCCTTTCCTTCTGACCTGATGGGGGGGTTGGAAAGGAGTAGGCAGGGTACCTAATAAGGATCTTTCTGGCCTTTGGCTGAGCCGTTTCACCCAGCCTGGCGGCGGGGGAGAGCAGCCGGAGCTGGCATCTTTCTCTACAGAGAGATATTTTAGGAAATACTTTTCTCCCCTCCATGAATTTTTTTCTTTTGGTTGATTTTTATTGTTTGCCCTTTATTTACAAGAAAATAAGATTGCAACCCCCTCCTGGTAATGATTTAGTAGTTCCTTTTCATTTCAGTTTTTGGAAATTAGGAGATAATTCTAAGAGTTACTAAGGATGATTTATTTAAGAGAACTACGTCAAATAGCGAATGAGTTATGGGTAACAGTAGATGAAAATAACCTTTCCTGTGGGAAAGGTTTCTCGAAGGCATGGATGCAAATATAAAATATTAAAAAAAAATCTAAATAAAGCTTATTTTAAAATATGATCGAATTCTATGTTATTTGATTGCTTCTATCTTACTCCGGGTGGGAGGCAAAGCCTGGCATGACCTGCTTCTTGGAATTCCAGGGCTGGGTCCTGAGGGGGTAATGGGAGGGGCCGAGGAAAGCTGGCTGGATTCTGGGCCCATCGAGGGGCTGAGGCTGGGGTGGCCTCCCAGAAACATCTCATCTTTGCCACCCTGGCTGTAATTTGGAGGAGCCGTCAGCATCCAGGGCAGCCCGTGGTCCTAATGCACCACCTCCGAGCCTGGCGCCCTGACCCTGCATCCTCCAGCCCGGTGGCCCCAGTCAGCTTTCATCTGCTTCCTTCTCCCCCGTGGCGCTCCTTCCAAAGACCCAGAGCGGGGCCCCATGAGTTTGGGGCATATTACTTCCTGCAGACCTCAGTGGGCCTCTGCATTGTCCCGACTTTCCCCGCCATCCCTGGGGACTGAGAGGAGTTTAAGAGAGAAATTAAAGGATCCCCAGGGCTTCCCTAATGAAGCCAGAGTGGGCCAGGCTTTTCCAAGACCCGAGATTCACCAGATGCAAAGCCAGTCCTCCCCCTGTGAAACTCCACAGTGTGGCCTGAGAAGAGGCCACCTGGATACCCCAATCCATGATCACAGCCAATGCCTTCAACCTCAGTCTCCCAACTTAACAACAAATCCTCTCCAGCAGTAAGACTGATGGAAGACTAGCCTTTTAACTCCCCTTGCATTTCTGCTAGGAGACAGCTCAAAGCACCACAATGTATAGACCATGCCGAGAAGTTACAGAGCTCAGGACTGCAAGGAACTTAGGGGCATCTACCCCAGCAGCTCTCAACCTGGCCACACATTAAAATCACCTGCCGAGCTTTCTAGAAAAAAATTACCAATGCCAGGTGCTACACCCCTGAATCAGAGTGTGGTTAAACCTTCTCTGGTGCAGCCAGGATTGAGAACCACTGGGCTAATGTGAGGAGGGCAAATGGCCCGAAACACACATGCCACAGCTTCCCTCACCCTGACCTCAAGCAGACATCACTAATCAATTAAAGAACCCTTCCTACCCAGCCCAAAGTGGCCTCTAATTTTTTCACTTTACAAAGCCTCAGACACCGCCCATCAGTCAGAGTTGGCATCCAAGGAAAAAAGCCTATTTGCCTTCACCAAACTAACCCAACCCACTACACCTAACAGATGGGGGAAACTTTGTCCCAGAGAGGAGTGATTTGGCCAAGATCCTAGCTATCGCTCCTTCAATCCCGTGGCCTTCTCAAGGGCCAGGCCACACCTGATTCAAATCCGAGTAGCTCTACTCAAAAGCCACACTACCTCCTTTGTTAATCTTCTCCAGACCTTGCCCCAAATGGTCCAACTTCAAGTGCCACTATTAGTCAGAAATTGGAGTAGGGCTGCCCCGGCTGCAGGGCTGGTGGACAGCTGCACAGGTTGTATGCTGCATTACCCCTGTATGGACAGTGCCCTGAGCTGTGCAGTGCACAGCCTGCGTGGCTGTCCTCAGTGGCCCTCCTGCGTGCTCTCCTCCCTGTGCTGGCAGGTTCTAACTGGCGTAACCTAACAGTAGTAATAACAATAATAACATCTAACATTTGTTGGGCACTTACTATGGGCCAGGGTCCATGCTGCGTGCTTGACGTGTATTAACTCAATCCTCCAACGGCTCCATTATCGATGAAAAAACTGAGGCGAAGTAAATTGTCCAGGGTCAAGGAGCCAGGAAACAGTAGAACTGGGCGTCCAACCTAGTGAGTCTGTAGTGCCCTGAACCGCTCCTCCGTGTGGGCAGTGAGGGGCTGGGACCCAGCACGTGGGCGCCTCCAGTGCCTCCGAGGGGCCTGCTTTGAGCTTCACCCCACCCCACCCTCACCCACCAGTAGCCTCTGGCACAGCCTAGCACTTCCTTGCTTTTGTGACCTAGTCTATCTCTGTTAGCCTTTTACCTCCAGCCCAGAAAACCCACTCCCAGAGAGGGGCTGGCAGGGAGGGCAGAGCAGAAACGAGCTGTGGTCTAGCATAAGCTCTCCATCTTGGGCAGGGGACGCCTCCAATCTGCCCTGCTATGGAACCCCTCGCCGTACCAGAGCTGCCACTTCCTGAGGTGTGGGGGGAGTCCCCTCAGGATGGCCCAGGGGGGTCCCAGGAGCTGCCCCACACCTGTCCCCCAAGGTTATGTGGCTGCTGCTATGTGCGTCACTCAACCTGGGCTCCCAGGGAATCCAGGTGTAGTGGGGCTGCATCAGATGGGGTCATCAGGCCTGTGACGATATGAGTTTGAAAGTATCTCGGAATTCTCTGGCGTTCCAGTGATTAGGACTCCACACTTCCATTGCCAGGGCCCCGGGTTCGACCCCTGGTCAGGGAACTAAGATCCCGCAAGCCGCCTGGCATGGCCAAAAAAAAGAAAAATGAAAAATAAAATTTTTAATTAAAAACTTTTAAAAATAAATAATGTCAACTGGCCCTCTCACCAAAACCCTGCATTTCCTCCCAAACATCCTACCCCAGCCCATCTGCTCTGAACAAACGACTCTTAAGGTTTTTCAACTCAAACCCCACCAGGTGGGGCAGAACGTGCCACACTCCCCTACCTCCCACTTGTTTCCGTTTTCCCCTGGGAAAAAAAAACCTGGTACTGATAAAGAATCAAGCGGGAATACATATAATTAACTTTATCTTATAAAAGGATAGATTCATAAGTTTATATATAAAAGAATGCCCTATAAACTTAAAAATAACTTAGGGGTTTGACCTTGACTGTATGTTAGAAGTTGTTTAAATATCTAAGTCATAATGAAGTGTCACCATATAAGCAGGTGGAGGGTATACATCCTGATGGCAGCTAGGGTATGGAGAATGCATACCTGAACCACAACTGCATGGTGTCTTAAAGCCCAGTTACTGAATAATCTGCAAATATGCAGCCCTGCACTCTGCATCCCCAACAAACTGAATCCTCAAGAAAATTATCCCAAGAGGATTGATCTTTAAGAAGCAAAAATAGTAGCAATTGAAAACCTTGACCTTTCCTTCCTGGAAATGGCAGGAATCCTATTCCCTAGCACATCCCCAGGGAAGTCTTGTGACGTTGTCAGGCCAGGTGCAGCAGCCATGCTTCTGAAGCAAAGTCCCTGGAAAACAATGGCTGACTGCTCGTTTGCATTTCTGAGTTTCAGGTTTTGGAAATCTTTGATTGCTTTCTTAATAGGCTACCAGTAGCAGTTAATTGCACCCAAATAAGAGAATCTCAAATTGCATACCTTGCTCCATCTGGAGGACCCCTGCAACCCACCAGTGGCACCAGGACAGGCCTGGGTAATCATTCCAGCTCTGGCCCAGCATCTGATTTCAAGCAAGTCGTTTAATCTGTGAGCCTCAGTGTTCTCATCTATGAAGTGGGTGTAACAACCCTTTCCTCCTTGTGGGCTCAGAAATGCCAGCTGAATGTGTTTTGGAGCCTGGAAAGCACTGGCCCCAAGGCTTGTGTTCTCCAGGATTTGAGTGGATTTAAGTTCAACCAGAGGTAGGAAAAAAGTGTGGAAACAGCTTGACATACATCTTGAGCCCGAGGGTGACTTGATCAAAACTTATTCCTGGGGCTGAAATCAGGGCATCCGGCTGCCTGAACCTGACATTCCTCCAGCTGTGTGCACAGCCCTTGGAGTCCAGATTCCCTTCCACTGCTCTTTTGTGAGAGAATTCTGACTTCTCTGCCTTGGAACAGGGAGGGTTTGACATGTTCACCCCTAGAATCCACCAGCTCTGAAAACATTTTCTTGAGTTCAAATAGAAACATACTCTGATGTGGCTAGCACAGAGAAATTTAAACCATGGGAAGCAATTAGGCTGCCCAAGGCTGGGTTCTTGAGGCAGAAGCCCCAAGGGTCCCCCCAGGGTGGCATGTTTATAAGAAGACGTGTGTCAGAGCCCAAGGCCGGCCTGGTCTGGCAGGGAGGGGTGCATCGAGCCCTTTGCAGATACCCACTCATATAATCCTTCCGACAACCCTCCAAGATAAATACTGTTATTGTCCCCATTTTACAGATAAACAAACCAAGGCACCGAGAGGTGAAGTTCTTGCCCAAAGTCACACAGCTAGGAAGAGGCAGAACCCGGATTCAACTCCAGCACTCTGGCTCCAGAGTCCATGTTCTCAGTAACTGTGCTGTGTAGCCTCTGATCAGCCACTGGCCCCCAACTTCTCCCCCAGGGACAACTGACCAACAAGAAGCTTCAGAGAACTTGAGAAAGCCTCACTAGCCAAGTCCTGTACAGACTAGCTCTTTGGGGCTCAGTTTCTCCACCCAACAGAGGAAGAAATTGGAATATGCAGGGGTTTGCAAACTGTCCTCCATGGGGGTTCCTCAGAGGTCCCTCAAGAGGTGGCCATAGCTGGTGAAAGAACGACAGGCAGGCCTCCAGCCCCACCTTCTACCAGAAGCTCTGCTCTTATCTGTTACACACTGGACCTACATGCAAGAGTCCATTGGAAGGATCCCATGATAGAAAAAAAGTGAGCAGAGAGGAAGAGAATGAGAGAAGGTTTGAGAACCATACATAGATCAGTAGTTGTCAAGCCTTGAGTTTTAAGGATACAGATTCCCAGGCTCCACCCACACCTACTGAATTAGAAGGTCCAGGGTGAGGCCCTGGGATCTGTGACCAGCTCCCCACTGCGGACTCAGTTGCAGGAGGTCACATGGGGCAATGGCCGAGGGCAGCATCCTACCCATGGGCTTTAGCATAGACTTGCCATGAGGAAGCTTCTCCAGGGGGCCTTCACAAGGTAGGTGGAGGCCACCTTCCTGGGGCAGCTCCATGGTGCCCCAGTGAGGGAGGAACCACACCCAGGTAAGACCCCAGGCTGCCCCCAAAGCAGAGAGCCAAGGGGACTGGCAGGTGTGAGTACCTGCTGCCTCCCGAGAAGCCTCAGAAGCCCCCAGCAGTACCCCTATTAGAGTCACAGAGAGGGCCCCAGGTTTTCCTAGAGGCACACAGCCAGGAAGTGGTGGGGGCAGAAGTCAAACCTGGCTGAATTCCGAGTCCTAAGCCTGGCACCCACCGTCTCAGACGTTACCTGACCTGTGGCTGACAGAGGCTTCTGACAAGCATTGGGTGGACCTGCCGGCTTTGGCCTGGGGCCAGTGGTGCCCCTGGACCCAGGTGATGAGCCCTAAACTGGGAGCAAGGCAGCTCAAGCTGTGTTCTGTGGAGCGGTCTGGGGTGGAGCTGCTACCAAGGGGCCTGGCAGGGCTCTGCCCAGACCCTGCCCTCAGGTTCCGGAGGAGGCCTGGCCTTCTCCACTCTGGAAGGCCCACCCGCCCCCAGCCCAGCGCAGTCAGGAGCCCCGAGCCCAGCTCTGGACTCCCAGTTTCCAGCTTGGCCAAGGACTTGCTGTGTGACCATGGGCAAGTCAGTCTCCCTCTCTGGGCCTCAGGTCCCCTCTAAAACAGGCCAGGGCAGTAGTTACCCACTTGTGGCCCGTGGAGTCTTATGAGTCCCAGTGTCCTGGGCCACCTCCCCGACCACACTCACTGCCCTTCAGCCCAAAGCTCCAGTTTATGTATCTCACAGATACATTTCATTTGGACAAAAGTTCTGCAACGTGAAGGCAGTGGGAAATCCACAGCTTAGGTCACATCTAAGCTCCCTCCAGGGCCCTCCAGGACAAGAGGAGGCACAGGCTGCCTCAGGCCTCCTCCTGCCCCAGCCTTGTGGAAAAGTCACTCCCTGAGGGCAGCCCCGGACTTCCCTGCTCACCCCTCCTCCCCATCAGAGAGAGATGGTACAGGCCCCTTCCCTCCTCAACCCTGGCAGAGCTGGGAAGTGGGGGCCACTCACGGGCCCCCCCAACTTCTGAAAGCCTGCAAGTCGAGGGCCGGAGATCCTCCCAAGAGGCCATGCGCAGCCCCTGGATGAACCACAGTGAGACTGCGTTGAACAATGCCACTCGCAGTTCACAGCCCTTTACACTTTACAAAGCCCTTTCACAGGCAGACTAGGGTCAAGGTTAAGATGTAGATTCTAGGGACTTCCCCGGCAGTCCGGTGGTTAAGACTTCGCCTTCCAGCGCAGGAGGTGCCGGTTCGATCCCTGGTTGGGAGCTAAGATCCCACATGCCTCCAGGCCAAAAAGCCAAAACATAAGACAGAAGCAATATTGTAACAAATTCAATAAAGACTTAAAAAAATGGTCCACATCAAAAAAAAAATCTTAAAAAAAAAAGATGTAGATTCTGGGCGAACTCTGTGTTCAAACCTCAGTCCTGACATTTACCACCTGGTAACCATGCTGTGACTCAGTTTCTTCAGCTGTACACGGACAGTAAGATTGTCAGAGCAGCTGAAATGAGTTACTACGTATAAAAGGCTCAGCTCCGGTAGCAATAAACGTCAGCCACAATGATGATGGCAATGGTGATGGTGACGACGATGATCTCATTTCGGCCTCTCACCGGCCCCATGAGATGGGCAGAACAGGCCCCCTTTGTACAGATGCCAAGTATGGCTCAGGTTAATTCAGCAACCTTACCCCAGCCGCCAGGGCCAGCCCAGGTAGAGGGCCGGACAGAGCAAGAGTCTTAGGGCTGAGAGGGCTCTTGGTGGCCTCTCGCCCACCACCCTCACAGCACAGCCAGGTAGGGCATCAGTGGCCAGTTCTGGAACCCAAGGCTGCTGACTCCCAGGCCGGTGCCCAGAGCTGGCACAGGCCACAAGACTCAGCTGGGGGAGAAAAAAAAATCCCTGGGTCAATAAGTTTTAGAAACAATGAATAATATCTCCAAAATGAACATTAGCTTTTCAAGGCTCTAGCAAGTTCTGCAGTGGAGAAAAACATTTCACTGCTTTCCACCTCGTGTTTCCCAAACTTAACTGACCACGGAACCATGCCTTTGAGTCTGGTTCTGTGGAGTGCTCTGTGGGGCTACAGGGATGGGTGGCTCCTGCAGCCCCCTTTATTCTGTGCTTGGAGATGCTGAGTCAGTAATTCTTTGGTGACCTCTAAGCGGCATGGTTTAGCCATGGAAAGTCCCCATGGCTCACGTGGGATTCCTGTGGGCCTTAAGAAGTGAGGTGAGCCTGGCGCAAGGCCGGGTGAAGTGGGGATCTCTCTCTGCGTATCTGCTTCGCTCAGAAAGAAGCTGGGTCAGTGCACAGCATCCACAGAGGCAGAAGGGCCCCCGCAGATCGGCTGAGAGACGCCAGTCCCAGGTGTTTGCTTTGCTGCTGTCCCAGGTGTAGGCAGACGGCCGAAACTATTGCCACAGGGTCCTGGGGCGTGGAGAGGAATGGGCATGCCATCCTGCCGGGACATCTGGCCCACCTGCCCTGTTCCCCCTACCAGCTCTGAGCTGCCTAATTGCCTTCCCTGGGACAGGCCAGCAACGTTGGAGTCACATCCAAATTGGCCCCATGCCTGCCCAGTGCCTGCTTCCTTCCTTGTTAGAAGGCTTATGTCTCTGAGGGTGGCATGGAGCTCATGGTCGGGGGCACGCGGGCCAGGGAGGGGAGAAGGCCCACTCTGTCAGCGGTCACTGCGGGGACCAGAGCTGTGGCGGCAGGAGAGGGAGCTCTCTGCAAGGCGGAGGGAACCTGAGGGCTGTCCACAAACCGAGTGTCAGAGACTGCAGCGCGGGAGTGCGAATCATTCCCAGGTCCCCTCCGTCTCCTCCTGTGTGTGCAAGAAACACATATTCATTTCAGTGAGAGTCTGAACCCAGCAGAACTGATCAAAACCAAGCAATCAGGGAGGGGTGTCGAGGAAGGACCCAGGCTTTGGAGCCAGATCTTTGGGTTTGAGCCAGCACTCAGCCAGGGACCCTAAGCCAGTCACTTAGTCCCCTCTGCACCTCAGTTTCCCCCTCTGTAAAATGAAAATAAGACGGCCTACCTCACAGGGCTGTTGCAAAGATGGAATCAGAAATGGGTAGAAGCGTCCGGCATGCGGCAGCTGCCTGTCCCAGCACTGCAGGAGATTCAGGAGACAGGAAGCTGGGGCCAGGGAGACGAAACACAGGCTCTGGGGCCCGGCTGTGCCCTGTGCACACAGCCGATGGTGTTTCTGAGCTCGACTTTCCTCATCTATAACGTGGGCCTCTGGGAACCCGTGTCCACCTCGAGGGGGAGGACGCAGTGCGTTCACACCCACGCGTCGCGAAGCACCAGGCAGCGCTGTCCTGGTGCAGAGGCCTCCGGGGGCGAGCAGAGTGGCCGCGGTCTCTGCTGTCTCAGATCAGCTCTACGGGGCCCCACTGCAGACTGTTGTGGGTCACGATGACGAGGACCCATCTCTGTGAGCACCCTCACAGCCAGCCCTGTACTGGGCTCGCACACGCCCACTGAGTCTAAAGGAAGCAGCCTTGCTGGGCTCTAGTGCTTCCAAAGCTCCTGGTTTTTCAAGAGAAACCAAGAATGTCATATAATACACCCCAATTCTTTAATATTGGCAACTACTTTTGTTTTTAAGTTTAGTGTCCTTTAGGAAAACAAAATGCCACGGCCCCAATATGTCTCCAGACCACCGGCTCCACTACCTCCCTTCTGGACTCTCTCTGTGGGCCGGTCCAGCCCTGGTGGTCCTCATCTTCCCCTTGACCAGTGATTCCCAGGCCATAGGTGCCCATTTCATTGGCCCATGTCCTCCTTCACCAGAGCGCCCTCCTGCCCTTCCCTCCCTGGACAGCCAGGCAACAGGGGGACCGCACTCATTTCTGACCCCAAGCAGTGTCCCCAGGGCTTGGGGTGTTAGGGCAGAAGTGCGGGAGCTGCCCTCAGAAGCCTGGAATCAGCACCGGAGCCCCCAGGGGCCCATATGGCCGGCAGGACTCAGGGTCAGACCGCCTGCAGCCTGAGAGCCCAGCTAAATCATTTCTCGTGGACTTGGCCAGGCTCAGTGGGACTCAGAGATGGAGAGGGTGTGGGCAAGGGAGCACTTCCGGTGAAGGTACTGATGGACCTGACAAAGGGGTGACGCTCTGCTCTCCCAGAAATTTCAGCAGGATGCATGGTCATAAGTGTGAAGAAAGCCATAAGCTGGAAACCCAGGGATATGGAGAGGGGGTCAGGCTGAGGACTGAGGACAAAGGCTGGCTGCTGGGGGGTTGGGGGCAATGATGGAAGCCGGGAGAGAGAAGTACAATATGATTTGCTGACCTTCACGGAGGGCCTGCTGTGCCAGGTGTGTGTAGGCACTCTACACATGCTCATTAAGTCATTCAACAAACACTGGCTGACCACTTTCTATGTGCCAGGCCTAGAACTAAGGGCTGAGGGTGCAGATGTAAATGATGAGATGACATAAGTTATTCTAACACAGTCCTCACCAAAATCATATGAAGTGTGTGTTGTGTTATTGTCTCACCCTTACAGATAAGGAAACTGAGGCCCCAAGGGGCAACATAAATGGCCCAAGGAGACGTAGTCAGCGACGGAACAAGGCTAAGAATTGGGGTCCAGCAGACTATTGCACTACACCACTTTCCAGGCAGATATGAGTGAAGATGATAAAATCGTGAGCCGTTAGAACAATCTAGTCCTGGAGGGAGGCAGAGAAGAGGTGTCACAATTAGAGGAGGTCATCTAAAAGCGGGGAGAGGCTTATTTCCCCAAATTTCCCCAATGAGTGGAAACTTCCTAGGATGTTTTGCCTTGTGCCAAGGCTCCGGCAAAAATATCAGTGGGTTTGAGAGGGGTGTCAGTCCGCAGTGAGCATGGTGGCCACCAGCCCTGGCTCCAGACTCCGCCAGGGATCGTGTTTCAGGATGCATGACGAACAGCCATGGCTAGCACCAGTTTTCTCCCTGACATTTCCTATAGCATCTGAGTTGCAAGAAGGCCCCCAGCACAAGCCTCACCAAAGTGCTCTTCATTTTGAAGGAAGTTAACCGAATACTGCCCTTAAACATCTTTGCTGTTCCTATTGCCCTTTGGGCAAGATATAAAGTCGCTCGCCCCTGGTGCAGGAAACTTCCAGGAGGCACTGTGAGGCATTTTGAGGAGGCAGGAGGTCAGACAGGTGCATCATTCGATGAGGATGATCCCAAAGCAGGCGCTGCCTCCAAAGGCCACGCCCAAACCAGAGCTTCACGGATCTGACTCAGCTGTGGTGCCCCGGCCCAGCGAGCAAACGGACTGGGTCTCACGGCCAACACAATGACCACAGTCCATGTGGCTCATGGAAGCAGGCTGAGCAGAGATGTCCTGAGGCCCACAGGGGAGCTGGGAGGGTCGGTGAAGGGAAGAAGAGGCGGGACCGCAGATCCATTAGGGGTTCTCAGACCCCACAGCTATCCATCGCCTCCAGCTTTGCCTCTAAGAACTGCACCGACACAAACTTGTACTGTCCCTACATGGGCATGTGGAGAAGAACCCTCCTCCTGCCTGTGGCCTTAAAGAGGCCCCTCGTTTCTCACAGAATTCACCTTTCAGGCCCATCCACCAACAGAGAAGTTGGCCAGGAAAGCAGGTTGAAAAAGAGAACTAGCTGTGGGAATACATGGGGAGGCCAGCAGCCGGCTGGAATACTTTCCTGGTGGAAGCAAAAAAGGGGAGGAGACATCAGCTGCAAGTTAGAGTCTAAGAAGGACTTTCCCAAATGTGGGCACTGTTCAGCATTACAACAGGTGGGCAAGGAGGAAAAAGGAGCGTTTCGATACATTTTTTTAAAGCATTACAGTAGTTGTCATTGGATCATAGTATGTTTGCCTCCCCTGGACCTCTTCTGAGCGTCTTCCTCCGAAGTCTGTAAAATTAGAAAGTACTTGCCAAGCATATACCTGGGAAATGAGCCTTGTCGACTCCACCAAGTCAATTCCCTGCTGCCTTGGAAAATTCTCAGGGGGTGGGGAGGAAGGGCTGGCAGGAAGCGTGGCTGGAGGAGGGTGTCCTCTGAGGCTGGGAGCAGGGGACCTGTCGAGCTGGGGACAGACACAGTGAGCGCAGCTTAGGCTCAAATGAGGGGAAAGGGAAGTATGCGGGCGGGTTTTAAGCATTAAGTAGTTATCACTGGTGAGAGCAGAGCTCTGTGGGCTTTTTCCGGGTACCACATGGTTTAGTGTATTTGAAGGGACACGTTGGGTGGGAGTGCCATCAGCTTTTAGCTCAGGGCCTCCAAAGGCCTGCTTGGCTCTGGGGTCGGGGTGTTGGGGATTGGTGGCAGCCCACCTGGGGACCTGCTGTTGACCCCGCAGCTGCACAGTTAGTGACTTGATGCCGTTTAGACCACGCTGTCCGGTCCCGGTGGCCCAGGCTCAGAGGGCCTGACCTTTGCACTTAGTATTTCACGGGAGTTGTGACCGGGCGCTGGAGCAAAGCATCTCCCTCCAACACAGCGGCCGTTATCAGGCCATAAAACATCATTTTTTCACCTTATAATGCAGTGTTTAAAAAATGAGAGTTCAGCGTTTGGCTTGAAAGTGCTGACAGGGGCTCCCCTGCCACTGTCCGAGGGCAGGGAGTTTAGACGGGAGTCGGCTGTCGGAGCAGGGCGGGTCTGAGGACAGAGGGGCCCGGGGCGAAAGGATGGGGGAGCTGGGAGCAGCCATACTGCATGCTCACTGGCCTCTAGTGGGTGGAGGCTGGGGATGCTGCTAAACACAGACGGCCCCCACGACAAAGAATGGTCTGGTCCCGAACGTCATTCAGTAATGCCAAGGTCAATAGGCCCTGAGACCATGTGTACATTCGAGGAACCAGCATCCTGAGGCGGCCTAAAGGAGGTGGGGCCAGCAGGAGGTGAGCCTGGAGAGGGAGGCCTGCTCCCTCCCTCCTCACCTCCCGTCCTACCTACCTTCTTTTTTTTTTTTTTTTTTGCGGTACGCGGGTCTCTCACTGTTGTGGCCTCTCCCGTTGCGGAGCACAGGCTCCAGACGCACAGGCCCAGCGGCCATGGCTCACGGGCCCAGCCGCTCCACGGCACGTGGGATCCTCCCGGACCGGGGCACAAACCCGTGTCCCCTGCATCGGCAGGCGGACTCTCAACCACTGCGCCACCAGGGAAGCCCCTGCCTACCTTCCTTTAACCAAAACATACAGAGCCCCTTCTGTTCCAGGCAGCAGTGGGCTGGAGCTCATACAGGCTCACAAACTAATTTCCAACCCCATGCCCAGGGGCATCATGTTGGCAACTGAAATTGGCCACAATGGGCATACTTACACCATAGAGATGGGCAAACAAATGCTATAAACCAAACACTTTCTTTTTTTTTTCCCCCCCAAAGCGCTTTTTAAAAATACGAGAGCTGGTTGTTAAACATTTACTAGCACACCACTGGTCTGGGCCCTTGCTAGGTACCAGGGATACCCAGAGAGCAGAACGGGGCCAGCTCCTGTCCTTGTGGAGTTGAGATCTAGTGGGAAGCCAGACACCCATCAAACAATTACACGATCATTAATTACCTTCAGCTGTGAGAAGTGCAGGCTCGGTACCTGGAATGAGAGCTTGTGTGAGTGTGGTTTGAGGGCTGTGGAGGGGTGTGTGTTTCAGGGGGTGACTGACCTATGCCAGGTGACCAGAGAAGGGGTCCCCGGAAGAGGCGACATTTAAACAGAGCCCTGTAGGCTTCATAGGAGTTCCGGCAGAGGAGACAGCAGCAGACCACCTTTCAGGCAGAGAGGGGAGCAGGCACAGCTGATTGGAGATGGTGGGTGGGAGAGGCAGGAGCACCAGGGAAGTGGTCCCAAGAAGCCCAGGGAAGGGGTGACAGACCGAGGAGAAGCTGGCAAAGTCGGCAGGGCTGGGCCACACAGAGCCTTGTCATGTGAGGAACTTGGCTTTTATCCAGGGAGCCAGTGAAGCGTGTTGAGCAGACAAGGTCCCTGGGCAGATTCAAATGAAAAGCAAAGCAAAGTGGTATTGTCCATCCCCTTCCCATAACTTGGGCTTTTACCACCACTGATGGTATTAAGCAACACCATGAACCAGGCCTGGGTGATAAAGAGATGGATAGATTTGAACACTGACTTAGGGATTCCCTTCAGCCAGGGCAGGTGGACAGACCCATGCATGGCAGTGCCAGCAGAACGTGAAGAGTGCTGCATGAACAGTTCACATAGCAAGAGGGGTGTCCAGTCAGGGCAGTGTGGAGGAAGGCAGACTCTGAAGGACCTCCCACTACAAAACCACTACACCTGAAACAAAGCATACTTTTCAATACATCGCTGGCCTCATCAAAAATAAGGGAAATTCCCAAGGCACTTCCATCCAAAAATAAAAGGCCATGAGCCAATACCAGGACAGGAGCAGTGAGTGATAACCAAAGGCAAAAACTGGAGTTTGTCCTGGACACAGATGCTGATATCAGGACCAGTGATAGGGGAGTAAACCTTGGGGTGTGCAAAACGAAGCATCAGAAACTGTGACTCTCTCATTCTTCCAGGGCCTCTCTGACGGGGGTGGAGTGGTCCCTGCTCCCAGGTATCATCCCTACTCCCTATCTCCTCCCCACCCCAGCAGAAGCAATGTCCATCCTCTCAGGAGGAAAGCCTCTCTTATTTAGAACCTAGAGAGTCCCATAATAAGATCAAATATGAGTTCAGCATGCATGAGAATCAGCAGAAACAAACAACAAATTTGGACCCTCCAAGCCCTCTCAGATACAGTAATGATCAATACCAAATACAACATAATATGTATGCAATATTTAAGGAAATGTAAGATTAAATATTTAAGGATATTTAAGGAAATGTAAGACATCATAGACTTGAACAAACAACAAGAGACTATCTGGAAAGACCAGACGAACTTGAAAAAGAACCAAATAGAAATTTTAGAAATGAAAATATATATATATAGTTGTTAACAAAACAAAACAAAAAAAGATGGGTTAAACAGCAGACTAAATAGCTGAAGAGAGAATTTTTTAAATGGAAAATATGTCTAAGGAAATTACCCAGACTGCAATGCAGAGAGATAAGTTGATGAAAACCATGAAGGAGAAATCAGAGCTTTCTGGCCCACTACAATAGCCACTAGCCACATATGGCCATGTAACTTATATTTGGATCAATTAAAATTAAATTAAATTTATAACTCAGTTCCTATGAGCACATTTTTTTTTGCGGTACGCGGGCCTCTCACTGTTGTGGCCTCTCCCGTTGCAGAGCACAGGATCCGGACACGCAGGCTCAGTGGCCATGGCTCACGGGCCCAGCCACTCCGTGGCATGTGGGATCCTCCCGGACCAGGGCACGAGCCCGTGTCCCCTGCATCGGCAGGCGGACTCTCAACCACTGCGCCACCAGGGAAGCCCCTATGAGCACATTTTAAGTGCTCATAGCCATGTGGCTAACAGCTGTCACACTGGACAATGTATATTGCAGGCAGACCTCAAAGATGTCATGGGTCGGGTTTCAGACCACCACAGTAAATACCACAATAAAGTAAGTCACACGAATTTTTTGGTTTCCCAGTGCATATAAATGTTATGTTTACACTGTACTGTACTCTATTAAGTAAGCAATAGCATTATGTCTAAAAAACAGTGTACATACCTTAATTTAAAAATACTTTATTGCTATCAAATGCTAACCATCATCTGAGCCTTCGTCAAGTCATAATCTTTTTGCAATAGTAACATAAAAGATCACTGATCACAGGTCACCATAACAAATGTAATAATGAAAATGTTTGGAATATTACGAGAATTGCCAAAATCTGACACAGAGACATGAAGGGAGCAAATGCTATTGGAAAAATGGTGCTGATAGACTTGCTTGATGCAAGGTTACCACAAACCTTCAATTTGTAAAAAAAAAAATGAGTATCTGCAAGTACAATAAAATGAAGTGCAATGAAAAAAAGATACGCCTATATACATGTCCATTATCACAGAAAGCTCTATTGGACAGCACTAGGTTATAAGATAGGGAAGAAAGTCTAACCTCAGAAGGAGAGCAAACAGAGAATGGAGAAGAGGTAATGGTTGAGAATATTCCAAAAATGAACCCACAGATGCAGGAAGCACAATTTATATCAATCAGGATAAATAAAAAGAAAGCTACCTGTAGCCACATCATAATGAAACTGAACACCAAAGACAAAGAGAAACTCTGAAGAGTAGCTAACAAAAAAACTATCAGACTGGAGCTGACTTCTCATTAGTGAAAAGGAGAGAGAGATAGTGGAGCAATGTTTTCCAGTGCAAAGAGAAAAAAATAACTGTCAGCCTAAAACTATGTACCCAGCAAAGCTCTTTAAGAACAAGGATGACATATAGACTTTTTTCAGATAAACAAAAGTCATAAAAGCTTACCACCAAAATAATCTTTATGGAGGAACTTTTAAATCACGTTCTTCAGGAATAAGAAAAGTTATCCTAGAAGTGAGGTCTGAGACACTAGAAGAAATGATGAACAAAGAAACTGGTAAACATGTAGGTAAATTGTTTTAAGCAAATATTACCAGTATAAAGTAATCATGATGACAATGTCTAAATTGTACGACTTTTTTTTAAAGGATGGAATTAAAATACTGGACATGATAGAGTGTAAGTCAGGAAGAGTGATCAGAAGTGATATGTTTTAGGGCCTTCACTGGTGGCGCAGTGGTTATGAATCCACCTGCCAATGCAGGGGACACAGGTTTGATCCCTGGTCTGGGAAGATCCCACATGACGCAGAGCACCTAAGCCCATGTGCCACAACTACTGAGCCTGCGCTCTAGAGCCCGCGAGCCACAACTACTGAAGCCCACGTGCCTAGAGACCGTGCTCTGCAACAAGAGAAGCCACTGCAACGAGAAGCCCACGCACCACAACGAAGAGTAGCCCCCACTCACCACAACCAGAGAAAGCCCGCGTGCAGCAGTGAAGACCCAACACAGCCAAAAATAATAAATAAATTTATTTTATTTTTTAAAAAAGAAGTAATATGTGTTAAATAACTCTTACTATTTAGGAGAGGGCATTAAGATATTGATAACCCCAGGTTTTAAGTTAAATATGCATAGTACATCTCAAAGAGTAATCATTAAAGAAGGTTCTAGAACTTCAGCATACATCAGAATCACCTGGGGGCCAGGAGATCTGGGGTGGGCATCTAGAATTTTCACTTCCAACAAATTCCCAGGTGTTGCTGCTGCTACTGGCCCAGGGACCACACTTAGAGAACTACTGAACCAAAAACAGAGAAATAGGGTGCTTCACTTCCAAACAAACAGAGGGGGTAAAATGGAATGAAAAAACAAAAATCTTCCATCCAGACTAGCTCTGCCCAGTAAAATATAATGTAAGCCACATATGTGGTTTTAGATTTTCTGGTAGATACACTAAGAAGTAAAGAGAAACAGGTGAAATGAGTCGTAGTAATGTATATTTTTTAACTCAATATACCCAAAATATTATCATTTCAATATGTGACCAATATAAAAATTATTAATGAGATATTTTACATCTTTTTTTGTACAAAGTCTTCAAAATCCAGGGTGTATTTTATACCGTGGACACTTCTCAATGGGGACTAACCACACTGCAAATGCTCAATGGCCACATGTGGCTTGTGACTACTACACTGGACAGAGTGGGTCTAGACTGTGAGGGACATGAGCCTGCAGAGGACAGAGGTCCCGCTCAATCACTGAGCACACACTGTGTGCCAGACACCGGGTTGAGCACTTTGTCCACATCATACATCATCTCCTTTCATCCCCACACAGACCTGTGAGATTAGCATTATTATCACCCCATTTCACAGATGGGGAAAGCGAGGCTGAGAAAACTGAAAACACTTCCCCAGGATCATCTGGCTGGTAAGCAGCAGAGCTGGGCTTCACACCAAGGTCTCTCACAGTCCATTGCCACCTCGGAACCTCAGGGTTTCTGTAAAGGATTTTCTATAACAGGCCAGATAGTAAACATTTTAGGCTTTTGGGACCAATCTGTCACAACTACTCAGCTCTGCTATTGTAACAGGAAAGCAGCCTTAGACAATGTAAACAAATGAGCATGGCTGTGTCCCAATAAAATTTTATCTAGGGAAACAGGTAGAGGGCTGGATTTGGCCCTTGGGCTGTAGTTTGCCAACCCCTGTGCTAGGCTAGCACAGCTGCCTCTGTAGGCCCGGTTTGAGGGAGAACTCAATGACTAATTGCTGAGGTTCTGCAGTGCATGCATGTCGGGGGTGGTTGGGAGGGTGAGACCCTCTCCTTCCAGAATCACCATAGCCCTCCTGGTGTCCGGAAGGATCCAGAGTGGCTGCTTGTTGCTGGCACCGCCTCAGAGTCTGCCAGGGGCTCGGTCAGCCCCTCTAACTCCCCAGCCTCCTCTGAGCTTCTGGCCGTAAACATGAGTTATTCCCACTCTCAGGGCTGAGACAGAGGGGAAATAAAAGCCAGGACTGATGGAATCCCAGACATAAAATCTGGCACCATAACGCCTACATTTTGGAAATTGCCTTTAATTAACGGTTTATGGCCACAAAGACTCCCCCCACCCTCCGTCCTTCTGCAGCATCTTCTCCTTGGTGTTCAAGTCCTGGGGGTCGGGGTGGGGAGGGGGTGAAAGAGGTGGGCTGGTGAGTAGCTGTCTTTTCTCAGAAACCAAAATGTGTGGTTTGCTCATATGAACCCAGCTTGGCCTCTGGCATTCCTCGAGCCTGGACTCCATAAACAACGTGAACTGAAAAGCCAGCTCCCCGCACAGGCCCGAGGCCTGTTAGCTATAGAATAACCTGCACACACTCACAAAGACACACCAAGCTCAGGAAAACACACACTCACGAGTGTGTACACACACACACACCCCGGAAGTCTGCTTTTTCTCTTTGTCCACTTATCTGTCATTCCCTCTCTACTCAGTCTCTCCAGCCTGTTTTTCTTGTTTTTGTGTCTCTGTAACACTATTTCTTCCTGAAGGTTTGCTCTTTGAGTCTCTCTTTCATTCTCTCTCTCTCCTGTCTTTCCCCATCCTATGCCCCTTGATCTCCCTTACTGGGGACATATAGCCAAGCACCACAAACACACCCTTAGCCCCCACCTTGGCACAGAATCCACAAATTCGCCCCTTCCCTCACAGGTGCCCCCTCCCAGCCAGGCTGGAGTCTGACTGGGACGATGAACTTCTGCCCAGGTAGGCTTGACAACAGGTGGGACTGGGTTCCCTCCCTAAGCACCTGAACTGAACTCAAATCACATTTCATCCCAGGAATGCAGGGAGGACTGAGGCAACAACTGCTAAATTCTAGGTGTAGCCAAAAAAATTGCCCAAGCCCCAGGGGAGAAGCCCTTTATTACCAATAATATTCACCCTTGACTGAGTGCCTACTATGGCTTCACATTCGGAATTTACAATAGTCATGCTAACCTAGGCGGTAGATACTTTATTGAATATTATTCCCATTTTATAGATGGGAAAACTGAGGCTTCAAGAGGTAAAGGAATTTGCCTAAAGCCAAAGTCTATTCAACTCCAAAGCCTGGTCTCTTCCCACAGGGCTGGTCCAAACGGACAACATGGGCTGTGTCTTGAGATTTGGGGTAACCAGATTGAGCCACACATGGTCTCTCATCTTCCCAGAATCATGAAACAGAGACAGGACTCCACTACAGGAATAAGGCAGAGGTTCTCAGCTCTCTCCAAGCAAAGAAGGACACCCTGTTTGGGTGCCAGTGGTCAACACCTGTAGGACCCAATCAGAAAGGCTTCCCTGCCAGCCAAGCCTGTCCTTGGGAGCACGGTTCCAGCAGGAGGGGACCCCTAGGCTGAGGTCTGTGCCCTAGCCAGGCAGCTAGCTCTCTTACCAGGCAAGGTCTTGGAGCCCCCAGGCAGGGCTGCAGAGGCAGCTGCTCTTTCCGCATTCCGGGGCACCATGGCAACATGTGTGCTCAGATTGGCGACCTGCACATAGTCTGTGCCATCTGCTGTTTTCCGGGCTGGGGGGTGCGGGGTCGCCTTCCGTCCACCTGAGAAGGGAAATATAATGATGCTGCAGTGACCTCTCACCCCTACCCACCCAGTATAGATAGGCCCCATCACCCCCACTGTCACTGAGTCTGCAGGGAAGCCCAGAGAAGGAGGCAGAAGGCCGGGAGCAGCATCATGACAACTTGCAGGGGTGGAAACTGAGGCACGAGGCACCATCTCTGCCCACCCAGAGTTAGATCGCTCTGCCCAGTGCCCTGCTGGACTAGGGGTGGCATCTTTCAGGCCGGGTGACTGTGGGCCCCGAAGGGCTCTTGGCTGGGCAGTTAGAGGCCCCCAAGCGTTGGGGAGAAAAGTTTCGGTGGACCTGGGATGAAGGAGAAGTGTGTGGCCACCAAGCTGGTATAGCCATTTCCCAAGAGTCATCCAAGGTGTTTCAACAGAGGGAGGCAAGGGAATTGGGGGAAGGGGCTTTGTGACTTGAAAAAGTAAGATTTGTAGGCTGTGTTTTTTTTTCAATTTCAAAAATAATATAGTCAATGCAGAAAACTTGGGAAATAGAAAAACATGCACACACACTGTCACACTCACAAGTGCACACTCACACACACATTCATGCACAATTACCCATCACCCCTTTCCAGAGATAAAGACTTTTAACATTTACCCACCTAGTATAATGTAATATATTACATATATATGTATATATGTAATATACATAATTATATTATACATTATATATAGTCATATATTTTTTTTTAATGTGGTTGGGATTACATTGTACGTGCTATCTTGTACTGTGCTTTTACACTTGACAATAGATTGTGAACATTTTCCCATGTCAAAACTATTCTCCTGGGCTTCCCTGGTGGCGCAGTGGTTGAGAGTCCGCCTGCCGATGCAGGGGACACAGGTTCGTGCCCCGGTCCGGGAAGATCCCACATGCCGCGGAGCGGCTGGGCCCGTGAGCCATGGCCTCTGAGCCTGCGCGTCCGGAGCCTGTGCTCCGCAACGGGAGAGGCCACAACAGTGAGAGGCCCGCATACAGCAAAAAAAAAAAAACCTATTCTCCTGTGACAGATTTTTAAATTAATTGCTTATATTCCAACATATGAATGGAGCATCATTCATTCAAACTCCCATCCATAACCATTTATACTGCTTCCTAATTTTTTAATTTTTCCAATTTTTTCATTATAAACTTATACATGTTTATCATGGAACTTTGATGATACCCAGAGTTATAGCAAGAGAGACATAACCTCATACTTCCAAACTCAGTAACTATAACATTTTTGTGTTCTCCATGCCCATTGTTTTACTATGTGCCGCTTTGATGGATACGCATTTTTTACATATTAGAATGATTTATAATATACAATATAATATAGGGTCATTTCAAATCAGGCTTATTCTTTAATGCTTGTCATCTCTCACGGTATTGAGTTTGTCCATTTGGGTTTTCATTTAACCCTGCTTTAGAGAAAGATTCTTTTCCCTTCTTGGTTGACTCTTCACCACCTGAACTTGGTATATTTATCAAGTGTTGAGGCAGCTGACCATGGATTCAGGAATGGGGTTGGAAAATGCTGGTGGAGAGACGTTTTTGTCTGTGAGGGCCACTCCAGAAACAGGCTTCGGTGTGTTAAGGAACAGAGCTGGGGCTCCATTTACCCTAAAAATATAAATCACCCAGTTGCCCAAAGATGGCTGCCTTGGCGTTGTTTACAATAGTGAAAAATGAGGGACAACCCAGGCCCATCAGCAGGCAGCGGGTGAAATAGACTCAGCATCCCTTTGAGGAATGCTGTGCCTCTCTGCTGAGATGGAAGGGTGTCCTCCGTCGTGTAAATGAGAACAGCATATTACAAAACGGAACACGTCATGTAAGCGTGGGGATCTGTGTTTGTAAGCGTAGGCATTTGTGTATCCCAAAGACCATTTAACTAAATACTAGCAGCTACTGTCTCTGGGTAGCATAGGATTTGGGGTGATTTTCACTTTCTGTATTATTTTTATTCTTTTCTGGATTAAGTTTTTAAAATTCTTTTCTTTTAGAGGGCACAGATTACTTTGGACTGGGGGAGGGGCAGCAAAACAAAACAAAAGCCGTTTGGATTCTGAAAAGAAGAAATGCGTGGGGGGAAAGACATCCCTGCCCACCCCCTGCATCCGCTGGGGTGCAGGCTCAGGGGGCGCAGCCTGCCCAGTCCCTGCCCCCTGCAGCCCTTGCCCTGCCCCTCACCCCACTCCCCAGCACGGCCCTGTGTGCTTGTGTGTTGCAGACTCGGACAGCCAGTGCAGCCCCACGCGACAGAGCCTCAGCCTGTCGGAGGGCGAGGAGCAGACAGACCGGCTGCAGCAGGTGGAGCTGGTCAGGACCACGCCCATGTCGCACTGGAAGGCCGGCACCGTCCAGGCCTGGCTGGAGGTGGTCATGGCCATGCCCATGTACGTCAAGGCCTGTGCGGAGAACGTCAAGAGTGGGAAGGTAGGGCACCTGCCGGACCCCCGTGGGAACGCCCCCCTCCACCATCCCATCCGCTGGGTTAGAGGAGCTGGCTGAACTGGGTTCAGGCTCCAGTAAACCACTGTTGTCTCTCCGACAAGGCACACAGCCCTTCTGAGCCTCAGCCTCCCTGTCTTTAAAATGGGACTAACCTTCCCTTACCTGGCTGGAGGGACGCAGGGCAGGACTAGCGGGCCCTTTCAGCCAGGTCAGCGGTCCCACCGCCTGGCCTCGTGGAGCAGTGGCTGGAGGCGAGGCGGCTGCAGAGACGTTCCCGGGGCCACGCGCCCACTGAGGGGAGGGGTGCCTTGGGTCCCCGCCCCCACGCCTCCCATCTGGCGCTCAGTCCCCACCTGCCCGGCGCAGGTGCTGCTGAGCCTGAGTGACGAGGACCTAGAGCTGGGCCTGGGCGTGTGCAGCTCCCTGCACCGGCGCAAGCTCCGGCTGGCCATTGAGGACTACCGCGACGCCGAGGCGGGCAGGAGGTGAGCCGGCGCCTGGGCCCCGGGGCGGGGAAGAGAGCCCACGCGAGACCTCGCCTCCTCGGGGGTGGAGCGGGCGCTGTGAGCTGGGCCAGGCGGGAGGAGTGCCAGGGCCCGGGACGCCACTGGGCAGGGGCCCGAGCACAGCCTAGCCCCACTCTGGGCCGGCCCTCCCCGTAGAAAGATGGAGAACAAACTCAGTGAGGCCGCAAATGCCCTATGATCTCCCCGGTGCGGGAGTCAGGGGGCTTCACATCCCCCAAAACTCCTCTGTCTGGGAGGTGGGGCAGCCCCAGTGGATCTGGGGAATTTGGCCCAAATGTGTGTTCTGCCTACTCCCACCTCAAAGCCCAGCTCTTACCATTCCAGGTAAGAGCCTAAAGCAGGGGGGAAGAGAAGAAATGGGCCTGGTTTGGGGCCCGGTGGGAGGGGGCGTCTATCGGCAAGCGCACCTGGGAATGGCTGAAGATGGCCCATCAGGTGTGTCCCCAGCGCGGCCGCCCTGCCCCCATTGCTCATTACTCCCCAACCCCCCTCCTGCCTGCCTCTCTCCTGACCTTTGTGAGCAGGACTTATTGGGGAGCCCCTCTTTCACCAAGCAGCTCCAGGGAAAAGGGAAGAACCCCTCCCCCAAGTCCTCAGAGTGCAGGAGGGGGGAGAGAAGTAGCTGGTAAACCTGACACTATCTTTTTTGCATAATTATCTCCTTCACTGGTTTCCCCAGCATTTTTGTGCAGTTAATTAACCAAACCTGGTGGTGTGTGCGATTTATTATTTGCGGAAGCAGCTTTGTGGATTAAAAAAAAAGAGGGGGCTGGATGTAGGAAAGAGGCTGGTTTAGAAGCAGGCAAAGCAAATTCCTGGGTGTCCCGGAGAGTGATTCCGAGGTGACAGGAAATAGAGATGAGATAGGATCAGATAGCTCAGGCAGCAGCTCACAACAAGCAAAGCCAGAAGGCGCTGGGCCCTGTCTGCAGGTCTCCTAGATGGCAGGGCTGGGGTGGGGGAGGAGTGGAGAGTTGGGGACAGGGGAGAGCAGGGCAGGGGCTTGCAACCCAGCTGAGCTTCCCCTCCTGGGGGTCCCACAAGCACCTCACACTCACCACCCGCCCCTACCCAGTGCCTTCCTCCAATCACCCAAAGCTCACCATCCTGGGCCATCCAGGCTAGAAACGCCTCCCAACCCCTCCCATTCCCAACATGATCACGGTCACTTGAACAGGGTGGGGCTGTCCACCTCACCTCTCAAAAATGTGGAATCGCTGCCCAAGTTCCCCCCAAATTCAGCAGACCCTTCAGAACCTCGTAGCGCCTGGAAAGGGATGGATTCAACTCAGCAGCCGGATGTGAACGGATTTTGAAAACTTATGAGAGCCATAAGCAGGACTGTTTCCAAAACCACGGCCTGGGCATTAGACACCCAGGGCCTCCTAGAGCAGGGACGGCTCCATTCCCTAAGGAATCCTGGCCTGTGACCTTGCCCTCTGTGGGACTTGGTTTCTCCACCTGTGAAGTAAAGGGGGTTAAATCAGGATAGTGGCTCTTTAACTGTGCAAGACCATGGCCCCTTTGAGAATCTAATAAGAGCTTCCGAAACTTGCCCCAGAATACACAAAACTTCACAACTTTGCATTCTGGGACTCTCTGACCCACCTGTGGAACTTTGAGGGGGCTGTGAACTCTAGGGTAAGAACCCCAGTGAGGTCATCTTTGAGAATACATCCTGTGTGACTCCGGGCATGACATTGCCTTCTCTGGGCCTGGCTCCCCTTACTTCTAAAATCCTGACAACAAAATCTGCCAACCCCTGACAACCTGTCCATCGCTTTATGGACATGATTTTATTTGACCATCACAACATCAGGGCAGGATAGACATTCTTACCCCCATTTTAAAGGTGGAGAAAGTGAGGCCAGAGAAATAATAGACACAAAGTCACACTACAAAAGATCTGACTTCAAAGTCAATTCCCTTTCCACTCTCCCAAGTTGCCTTTGTGTTCAAAACATCAACGATGTAGCTCCTGCTACTATTATTTCTGGAACACTGAATGCATCCCAGACCCTGTGCTAAGGACTTTACCTTCTCTTATCACTTTTAGCCCAGGAGGCAAGTAGGAGTAGCCCCATTTTACAGAAGAGGAAACCGAGGTACAGAGGCACAAGGTCTTTCATCTAAGGCTGATGGAGCTAGAGTGGCCTCATGTTTTCTGTGCTGAATAACGACCCAGATGACATTGAAATTCTGTGCCCAAACTCGGATTTCAGGATCTAATTTGGTCCCAGTTTGAGGAGGGGGCAGTGTCAAATTTTATAAAATGTTCGAATTACTTTTAAAATCATTCTGTTTTATTCACCTTCGGCGCTTACAGTGGCTCACACCAACAGCTGGGAAAGTGTTGCCAAGCTGAGGCCCCATGGGGACAACTTTAATGGAAAGAGAACCATTCGGAAGGGCAGGAGCGCATTAATTATCAGCATGCAGAGGGATACTGCTGACTATAAATGGGCCCCCTCCCACCCCACACCCCACGTCTGGTTGCACCATTGATTCGCTGAGCAGACCCTTCCTCCAGATGGGAAAGAAGTCTTCCGGTCTCCATCAAAGGCCCAACAGCATCTGATTCAGAGACCGTGAGCTTCAGCCCCTTTCCCAGGGAAGAGAGCAACGACGGCTGGGCCTGGGAAGAGTCCATCTGAAGTGACGAGGCTGGAGCGGGTCACCCAGGCACCTTCTCATCCCAGAAGGGAGCTTGTCTTGGGCCAGAAGGTTCCAGCTCAGGAGCTGGGTGCCGGGCAGCCTCTGGGAAGCCTGGAGCCGGTGCCCCCCTCGCCCAGCCTTGCCCTGTCTTCCTTGCACTGGACTCTAAACCAGAAGCTGTTGGGCATTAGCTCTGAGCCAGGTGGGGAGCCTGGGCATTCGTAGACACGCCACACCCGGTCCTGCCCTCCAGGAGCTGATGGTCCAGTGGACAGCTGGCCAGACGAGCAGCAATTACCCAGTGTGACAAATGTGAGGACTCTGAAGAGGCTCTGGACACAAGGAGGGTCTTGACCTAGCACAGGGGTCCTGGAAGGCTTTGGGGAGTGCCATATCTCAACAGAATCTCGCAGGAGTTAAGCAGGTGAAGAGGGTAGGGTGGAGAACAGCCCAGGAGGCCGGGAGGCCCTGGCCCTTGGGGGCAGACCCAATGGTTCTGGGTGGCCGAGGGGCGGGAGAAGGGCAGCGAAGCCGGGAGCCCACCTTTCTGCCCTCAGTCCTTCCCACGATATGTCTGCTACGCATTTGGCACTAGGCTGACTCAGAGCCTAGAGATCACAGTCCCTGGGATCAGATAATTCATTTGTTAAGTTCCTGTGTGATCGGTACTGTGAAGGGAATTGTTAGAGGCAGAGCAGCAGGTCAGGGGGCAAGTTCAGACAGCACAGTCAGAGGCAGCCTCTGCAAGGTGGGAGCTGACACCTGGGCGGGGAGGGGAGAACCTGGGCAGGACTGGAAGGAAATGGGTGCTGGGCGAGGCGGGGACCCCCACCCGAAGAGCAAAAACGTCAGGGCATCCCGGAAGTGCTTCCAGCCCAAGCCCAGTGGGAGGGGGAGCCCGGACCTGTGAGGTCACCCCAAGGACTTCCGATTTCAGATTTTATCCCTGCAAAGGGGCGCCACAGGAGAGTTTCCTTGTTTTATTTTATTCAGATCTGCTCTGTTCTTTTTTCCCCCTTTTACTGGCTTTTTATTTTGTTCCCACTCCTGGCTTATGAGCTATACTTTTTTGTGTTATTTTTAATTATTGCTCTATAGTTTACAATACACAGAAAGCTTAACACGATCTTCAAATAATATTATACAACTTTGCGTGTAGTGTAACATGCTTTTTCCTCCTTCCTTTGTACTATGTCTCTATATATACATATATATATGTATATCCTCCATAATACATGGTTATTATTTTTCTTTTAAACTGGCCATTATCTTTTAAGGAGATTAGCAAATGAGGAAAATATTTACTGAGATTATTTACCATTTCCAATCATCTTTTTAAAAAAATTGTTTATTGTGGTAAAATACACAAAATTTACCATCTTAACCATGTTTAAGTGTCCAGTTCAGTGGCATTAAATATATTCACATTGTCGTGCAGCCATCACCACCATCCCTCCCAATAGCTCTTTTATTTTTTTGCGGTACGCGGGCCTCTCACTGTTGTGGCCTCTCCCGTTGCGGAGAACAGGCTCCGGACGCGCAGGCTCAGCGGCCATGGCCCACGGGCCCAGCCGCTCCGCGGCGTGTGGGATCTTCCCGGACCAGGGCACGAAACCCGCGTCCCCTGCATCGGCAGGCGGACTCTCAACCACTGCGCCACCAGGGAAGCCCCTCCCAATCACTCTTTTCATCTTGTAAAACTGAAACTGTACCCATCAACACTAACTCTCCATTCTCCCCCACCCCCAGGATACCTGCAACCATCATTCTACTTCCTGTTTCTATGAATTTGAGGTACTCTTGGTACCTCATATAAGTGGAATCACAGAGTATTTGTCTTTTTGTGACTGGCTTATTTCACTTAGCATAATGTCCTCAAGATTCATCCATGTTGTAGCATATGAGAGAATTTCCTTTTTAAGGCTGAAAAATATTCCCTTTTATGTACGTGGCCCCTTTTGCTTATCTGTTCATCCATCAGTGGACACTTGGGTTGTTTCTACATTTTAGCTCTTGTGACTATTGCTGCAATGGACCTGGATGTACAAGTGTCTCTTCAAGACCCTGATTTCAATACTTTGGGATATATATTCAGAAGCAGAATTGCCACATCATACGATCATTCTATTTTTCATCTTCTGAGGAACAGTCCTACTGTTTTCCACAGCAGCTATACCATTGTACATCCTCACCAACAGTGCACAAGGGTTCCAATTTCTCCACCTCCTTGCCAACGCTTGTTTTCTGGGTTTTTTGATAGTAGCCATCCTAATGGGCATGGAGTGGTATTTTATCACAGTTTTGATTTGCATTTCCCTCACGATTCGTGATATTGAGCATCTTTTCATGGGCCTACTAGCCATTCTTTTTTTTTTCATTTTTTTTAATTAATTTATTTTTTTAACATCTTTATTGGGGTATAATTGCTTTACAATGGTGTGTTAGTTTCTGCTTTATAACAAAGCGAATCAGTTATACACGTACATATGTTCCCATATCTCTTCCCTCTTGCGTCTCCCTCCCTCCCACCCTCCCTATCCCACCCTCCCTATCCCACCCCTCCAGGCGGTCACAAAGCACCAAGCTGATCTCCCTGTGCTATGCCTATTAGCCATTCTTATGTCTTCTTTGGAGAAATGTTTATTCAAGTCCTTTGCCCATTTCTGAATCGGGTTGTTTGTCTGTTTTGTTGAGTTTTAGGAGTTCTCTTTATTCTTTTGTGTAGTCCAAATTTCCATGTGGTTATTATTTTCTTTCCTCTCGAAGAAATTCCTTTTACATTTCTTGTAGTTCATTCCTCTGATGATGAATTCTTTCAATTTTGCTTGTTTAAAAAAGTCTCTGTTTCCTCCCTCATTTTTAAAGACTTTATTTTTTTAGAGCAGTTTTAGTTTCACAGCAAAACTCAGGAGAAGCTACGGAGATTTCCCATAAACCGCCTGCCCTCACAGGTGCATTGCCTCCCATTATCAACATCGCCCTCCAGGTGGAATATTTGTTTCAGTTGAACCTACAATGACACATCATTGTTGCCCAAAGTCCATAGTTTACATTAGGGTTCACTCTTGGTGCTGTACATTCTATGGATTTGGACAAACATATAATGGAGTGCATCCATCATTACAGTACCATACTGAATAGTTTCACTGCCCTAAAAATCCTCTGTGCTCTACCTTTTCACCCCTCCCTCTCCCCCAAACCCTGGAAACCACTGGTCTTTTTGCTGTCTCCGTAGTTTTGCCTTTTCCAGGATGTCATATAGTTGAAATCATACAGTCTGTAGCCTTTTCAGATTGGCTTCTTTCATTTAGTAATATGCACTGAAGATTCCTCTAAGAGGGGGTTTTAAGTAGAAGAGTGACATGATCTGATGGATGTATTTAAAAGCTGCCATCTGGCAGCCACGGGGAAAGTGGATTAGAAGGGGCAAGGGGGTGGGGTGGGGGCAGTCAGGAGACAGCTGCAGAAATCTATGCCAGAGGTGGCCATGGCTTGACCCCAGAAAAGGAGACAAGGGGACGGACACACTGACCAGGGTGACTGATAGATGGACAGAGTGGGGGAGGGAGAGGCGGGGCAAGTGGGATGCGGAGGTGGGAGAGAGGACCGGCGTTTCATTTGGAGCCTGTTAAATTTGAGATGCCCGTGCCAGGAGGAGATGTCAAGAGGGCAGCTGGTTAGAATCCGGGGCTCAGAAGAGGCGAGTGAGGAGAGATGTGAACTTGCAAGTCCCTGTTAAAACGGATGTGATCCAGAGCCCTGGAAATGGAGGTCAGCCCCAGACGGGAGAGTGTAGGGGTGGTGAAGGGAAGGGGTGAAGATGGGAGATGTGCCCATTGTCAGGCCGCATCTACCCGGCACGGAGCTAAGTAGCTGCTCAATACACATTCTTGGAGCGGAGGAAGGAAACGAGGAGCCGTCGAGGACACCAGCAGGAGGGGAGGGGCGTGATCCGCTATCTCCATCCTAGGGAAGGGCCTGGAGGGGCCCCAGAGGCAGGGAGACCAGTTAGAAGGTGAAGTCCGGGGGGAGACGACGGTGCGTAGAGTGAGCGGTGGAGAGTAGAAAGGAGGAAGCGGAGTCAGGTGAGGTTGAAAACCCCACCCAGGTCTCCAGCTTGGTCGGTAGGGTGCTCTACTCACAGCCTCCATCCCACCCCAGCTGGGGAGTGGGTGAGGGGTGCTCCCTCTGCCGGCCCAGATCCCAGGCCTGGGGAGGAGGGCGGCGTCACTCCGTAAGCCCATTTTTTCTCTTTCGCATCAGGATCCCTTTGTGGTCGGTCCCCCGAGGCTCCCACTTCAGCAATGCAGCTCCCTACCCGGCATCACCTCCGGTTGTTTCTCAAAGTTCCTCCGCAGGTGGGAGGCGCCGTCCTCATTCATTCTGCGAGGCTGCCACCCTGTGGCGAGCAGGGGGATGACATCTGAGGGGACCACACTTAACCCTTTTGAGACGTATTCGTTGTTCGCCTACTACGTGCGCATGCGCGTGGCACTGGGTGAAGTTCTGTGTGGGATACAGAAAATCTGAGATACGGCGGTAAGGCGAGAGGACTTGGAATAAGCAAAACGTGGGGTTTATTTCTGATTCCAAGACGTGCCGCTGTGTGACTCTGGGTGAGGGGGTGGAGTGCCGGGGTCCCCAGAGGTGCTGCTTACTGCTGCATTCGTCCCTGCGGCTCTGTCAGTGTCCCTTTCCACTCTCAGTGTGTCTGAACGTGGTCTCTTCTCTTCTTGTTCCCTCTGCCTGTCTGCTGATCCCTTTTTTGTTCTCTGGGGCTTGCTCTCTGTTTCTGTCTTTCCCTCTGTCTCTGTCTCTCTGTGTCTGTCTGCCTCTCTCTCTATTTCCCTCTGTCTCCTCTGTGTCTGTGTCTCTCTCCTATGTCTCTGTCTCCCTCTCCCTGGGTCTCTCCCTGTCTCCTCCTCTCTCTCTCCCCTCCATCCACCTCTCCCCACCTCTGCCCTCTGTCTTTCTTCCTCTCTGTCTCTCCACTCCATCCCTGTTCATTTCTATGTCTGTGTCCCCTCCCCGCCGTTGTTTGGCTTCTCATTCTTCATCTCTGCTCATCTCTGCCCCATTTCTCCCTGTCCCTCTGTTTCTGCCACCTTTCCCCACCCACCCCTCTCTCCGGCTGTGTCTCTCCCCACCAGCCTGTCCAAAGCCGCTGACCTGGACCATCACTGGGTGGCCAAGGCCTGGCTGAATGACATCGGCCTGTCCCAGTACTCCCAGGCCTTCCAAAACCACCTGGTCGATGGGCGGATGCTGAACTCCCTGATGAAGCGGGACCTGGAGAAGCACCTGAATGTGTCCAAGAAGTTCCACCAGATCAGCATCCTACTGGGAATCGAGCTGCTGTACCAAGTGAACTTCAGCAGGGAGGTGAGAAGCGGGGTGGGGGGGGGCACCTTCCACAGCCCCGCTTTCCTCTCCGCATCCACTGTCTGTCCATCCAACCACCTGCTCATCTGCCAACCCATCTGTCCGTCCATCCATCCTTCTACCTGTCCATCCGTCCATCCACCCATCCATCCCTTCCTCTCTCCCTCCCTCCTTTAAACAATTGCTTATTGGGGATGGGCCAGACCCTGTGCTCAATTCAGGGGAAACGGGAAACACTCATCCTCCAAGGACTCACTGCTTATCAGGGGAAACCACAAAGAAGCTTGTGGTCACAACATCATGGAAATTTGTCCCAATGAGGGAAGCCCAGGGTTTTCTGAAAACCCAAAGGAGAAGCTTCCAGAGGGATCAGAGAAGCCCTCCCGGAGGTAGTGACACCTAAAGTGAGACCTGAAGGAGGAATTTCAGGGATCAGTCAATAGAAGGTATGAGGGGGGAAGCAGCCCAGAGAGGAAACAGCATAGACTAAGGCCCAGAGGACAGGTCTGCGGCAGCAGAAGACCTGAGAGTCCTGTGTGGCTCCCATGCTGGGTTTGAGGTGGGAGGGTGAACGGGAGTGCAAACAGGTAGCTGGGGGACTGTAGGGCATATAGAGTTTGGATTCTGAGTGCCCCCTTTTCTGAGTGCTGCCAAGCCAGAGAACCCAGGGCATCTACTTCAGCTCCTCCAAGGCCTACCGGCACCTCTCCCCAAATAGTCCCCCGAGGGAGAGGCCCCAGGCTGCTGGGGTCTGTGGGGCTGAGTGCAGAGGGCTTACTTTTCTTAGAGCACCATCAGAGCACAAGTAATTCAGGGGTGGGAGGAGAGGGACAGAAGAGGGGTCTTCATGGCCTTCTCAAACACCCAACGCAGAGCCCTGGGCACAGGAAGTGATGAGGACACAGGCCCTGCCCCCAGGAGCCCCAGTCTGGTACAGGAGGTGACGAGTGGGCCGATCATGACGGTGAAGTGTGGAAATGGGTGGCCTCATCTGGGGACGTCCCTCCACAAACACGCATCGAGCACCTGCTCCAAGTCAGGTGAGCAGGGGGCTGGGATGCACAACCAGGCAGCCGCCGTGGGTCCCAGGCAGCCCCAGCCTCCAGATGCAGGCGGCTCTGCCTCCAGGCTCCTTCACCCCGGAAGTGGGCTTCTCCGCATTTTCCAGAATGGAAGGATCGACGTGGCCAGAGCAGCCGTGGATGGCCTGGCCAGGAGCCTCACATCAGCATGCTGAGGTCCCTGCCAGCACCGTGGACCCTCATGCCCCCGGCTGACCCACCCTCCCCACCCCAACAGGCCCTCCAGGAGCGCCGGGCTCGCTGCGAGACGCAGAACATAGACCCCGTGGTGTGGACCAACCAGCGGGTGCTCAAGTGGGTGCGAGATATTGACCTGAAGGTGAGGGGAGATGGCGGGGCTGGGGGTGACTCTTGGGCAAATCCCATGCACGTCTGTGTGTGTGCAAATCAATCTCCATTTTTGCGTGGGCTGAGGCATCGTCGCCCAGGCTGGCAAGAATAACCTGCTTCCTGTCACTCAAGAGGAGGGAACTATTCCCCGCTCCTGCCATCCCCCCAGCAGCACCCCCATCTCATGGGGCGGGAGGGAATGCTGAGCCATTCTCGCTCTTTGAAGCCAGGGTGGGATTGAATCCACACCCATCTTCTCCCTCAACAAGCATTTATGGGCTGCCTGCCTCGGTCTCGGTATGTCACTGACAAAATAGTCCAGTCGCTGCTCTCATGGCCCTAAAAGAGTGGGGTGGGGTTCCCTCTCAGTATTAAATGAACTGGTCCCCGGGGGTCAAGCCCTTGCTGTTGGGGGCATATCCCCAGTGGAGGTGGGGCCCCCTCAGGCCAGCAGGGTGGCTCACCGGCCTCGTGTCTTGCCCTCAGGAGTACGCAGACAACCTGACCAACAGTGGTGTCCACGGTGCCGTGCTGGTGCTGGAACCCACGTTCAACGCTGAGGCCATGGCCACGGCCCTGGGCATCCCCAGCGGGAAGCACATTCTCCGGAGGCACCTGGCGGAGGAGATGAGTGCCATCTTCCACCCGGCCAAGTGAGTGTGGGCTGCTGGCTGCAGCTCGCAGCTTTTGGAAGCAGATGGTCCTGGCCCATCCTTCCTGGATCCCACCTGTTCCTTTGCTACACAGCGGTCTCCTTTGGCAGATCCAGAAACTGAGGCTCAGAGAAGTGCAGTGCTTTGGCCTGAACGTCATAGAGTAGAAAGAGATAGAGGAGCAGTCAGGTTTTGAATAAAGTGTGTGGTTAAAACGGACATTTAGAGAAGGGAGAGTGACCAGCGTGTATGAGGAAGGCCATGTGAGGGTGGGGTTTGAGCTGGGGAGGATTCGCACTGGCCTAAGAGGTTGAGATGGCTGTTCCAGGCAGGGCTGACTGTGGGGACGAAGGTTTGGAGACAGGGATGGGCGTCTTAGTGGTTTTTACCATCTAGGTGAGCAGACCATGTCGGCCCACCTACCCCAGGCTCCTCATCTGAAAAGTGGCCAGAGAATAAACACGTGAACAGATGAACTCCCAATGCACTCTCTCCTTTAACTATGATTGTGGTTAGGGTTAGATGACCATTTATTGAGCACATGCCATGGGCACTAATTCTATACACATGACGATGCTAAGAAATTAGTTTCACTGTCCCTCCTTTATAGATGGAGAAAATTGTTTGAAGGAGCCAAGGTACTTGCCTAAGGTCAAACAGCTAGTAAACGGCAGAGCCCGGATTTGTCCTTTATTCTATTAATGTGATATATTATGTGATTGATTTTCAGATGTTGAACCAACCTTGCATTCCTAGGATAAATCTCAGTTGGTCATGGTGTATAATCTTTTTATATGTTGCTGGATTAGGTTTGCTAGTATTTTGTTGAGGAATTTTGCATCAGTATTTACAAGGGATATTGGTCTGTAGTTTTCTTTTCTTGTGATATTTTTGTCTGGTTTTGGTATCAGAGTAAAATTGGCCTCATAGAATGAGTTGGGAAGTTTTCCCTCATCTTCTGTTTTTGGGAAGAGTTTGTGAAGGATTGCTGTTCATTATTCTTTAAACATTTGGTAGAATTCACCAGTGAAGCCATCTGGTCCTGGGCTTTTCTTTGTGGGAAGTTTATTATTATTGTTATTCTTCTTCTTATTATTAATCCAAACTCTTTACTCATTGTGGGTCTATTTAGATTTTCTGTTTCTTCTTGAGTCAGTTTCAGTAGTTCATATCTTTTTCTAGGTTCTTACTTTTTAAAAAATGTTTTTAATTGCAGTATAGTTGATTTACAATATCGAGTTAGTTTCAGGTGTACACCACAGCAGTTCATTTCTATACATATATACACACATATATGTGTGTGTGTATATCTATATCTATATATATATATGTTCATTCTTTTCAGATTCTTTTCCCTTATAGATTATTATAAAATATTGAGTAGAGTTCCCTGTGCTATACAGTAGGTCCTTGTTGGTTATCTATTTTATTTATAGTAGTGTGTATAGTTTATATCTTTCTAAGAATTTGTCCATATCATCTAAGTTAGCTATTTTGTTAGCATACAATTGATCATATAATCATTTCCTTGTAATCCCTCTTATTTATGTAGATTTATCCCCTCTTTCATTCCTAGTTTTACTAATTTGAGTCATCACGCTTTTTAACTCTTGGTCAGTCTAGCTAAAGGTCAGCTCATTTTGTTAACAGATGCCAGATTTGAACCTGAGACTCTCTGCATCAGGCCTGAGTGCTCAACCCCCAAACTATGTGGGGCCTCAGGGAACAGCTGAGCCACACCACATGTTATGCAGGTGGGAGAAAATTGTGCATCTGTCGCAGGGTCCAGGTGCCCTGGACTGCCCTCCCCCGTTGGCAGGCTGATACCCAAGCAGTTCTCATAGACCCTGCAACAGAATCATCGGTGCTCTTGTAACATGCAGGTACCTCATCCCCAACTCAGACCTACAGGACCAGAATTTGCTGGCAGAGCCCGGGAATCTACATTTTCATGCATTTTATGCATGCTGAGGTGGTTTTGACAAGACCCCTATTCCATGAGCCATGAATCAACAGGTGCAGGAAAAAGGCTTTTCTTCTCAGAATTTTCCACCTTCCTTTACCTCCCTTCTGGAGCCATGTGATCTGTAACAGTCTTAAGATCTTCCGAGCCCTGGAGGGGCAGCTCTAGCTAAACATTAGCCAGTGTGAATAACATTTGTGTGACTGATTAAACCCTTGACCCCCCCATGAGGTGGGAGGTATGTTGACGACTGTCTAGGATTAGTGGGTGAGCACTAGGGATGTTTCAACGGGGCACAAATAGCGTGGGTTCTTAGGTCGTTGGGAGGTCAGAGACTCCTTCAGGAACCAGATGAAAGCAGTCCTCCTGAGGTCAGGACAAGGAAGAAGGAAATGAACTCAGTCCAGGCTCCTCATTTTACCTCTGAGGAATCTGAGGCTGCTCAGCCAGGGAACCAAGAGGCAATGCCAGTACCAGACCCCAGACCTGTCTCCCTGTTAGGACCTTTTCCCTTGATGCTGCTTTTTTCCACATGTTGGTCATAGCTTATGAGTCAAGGTCTCCACGTGGGATGTGGGATTTTGGAACCTCGCGGCCCGTTGCTGAGACCCTGCCATGGGCCAGGGGATCAGACTTTCAGTTAGCTGGGGGAAGACAGAACTCCATGAATTTCTAAGGAATTTTAGAGCCCACTGCTGTTGGTACAAGAGTCCCCAGCTAAGCCAAACACCAGGGAGACAGTGATCCCCAGGCAGGTGGTGAGATGCTTGGGAAGGTCTGATGGGTTTATATTAACCAAGATCTTCGGGCTTTGCCCAGGACAGCTCTGCAGTGGTCTAGGTATCTCATCCTGTCTACTGCCTTCTCGCTCCTTTTCCTTCTCTGTTGCTGATTTCAGCTTTCCAGAAAGAGAAAGGGCAAGGCAGGTCTTTTGGGGTGAGTCCTCCCAGAATACTTGGATTGGGTGGAGAGATTCCAGTTTGAGGAAACATCCCGAACCATCGAAGTAGACTTGAGAAGCCAACCCTGGGACTGAATCCCAGGCCGGGTGAAACAGAGTGATGGTCATAACAGCAGCCCTTCACACTGATATCATATGTCATCGTCAACAAAGTGCTGTCACATCTCTTGTTTCATTTTCTCCTCCTCCCTGTGAAGGAAGCTGAGTGAGAAGGAATCGTTGCCTCCTTTTACGGATAAGGTGACAGGCTTCAGAGAGGTGCTGTGACCTGCTCAAGACTAGATGGGAGTTCGTGGCAGTGCTGGAATCTACCAGCAGGGACTCCTGTGACCCTCCACCACACCAGGAAGCTTGGAGGTGGGGGCTGATGAGCACCTGGTTCCACTCTCCAGGAGACGTGACCCCTGATCACATCTGTGATCCCACATCACCCGGTAGATGGGATGCCTGTAGTCACAGGGGGGCAGTCAGCTCAGAGCATCTTGGGAGATTATAGTCCCCATGTATTAATGGCCCGTGACCAGGAAGTCAGGGAACATCAGTATGCAGCCCAACTCTAGGAAAGGCACATTTACCAAGAGTTTATAGGTTCCAATATGACATCATGTTCTCCAGCCTCCTCTCATTGCCATGACAACCATATGACCAAAGGGACTGACGCGGGGCACTTTCTGACATCATCTTGTGACGTCTGCTTTGACACACGCTGACTTCTTGCTTCTCCCGGTAAACCCTGGTCTAGCACCAGCTCTGTCATAGGACCGTGTGTTAAAGATCCAGAGAAATAAATCAGTGGACCAAAAGGATGCAGGGAGTGGCCAAGCCGTTCCAAAGCATCACAGGAGCCAAAAAAAAAAAAAAGCCTTAATGAAAATGTGTGACCATCTCCAGCACTTGCCTGAAGGACGGTGTATCCTGTCACTAACAGAGGGTCAGGCACAAGGCGGATTCAGCCTGTAGTTCATTTAGATTCTCTCTGAATGTTAGGCCTGAGAAGAGTCCCCTTAAGCCTTGGAAGCATCAGGCAAACATTGCATCTCTCTTGTAAATACTCCTCCCCATCCTGTGGCCTCATGACCCATGGCCCCAAAGTGCCCCTTTTGTTTCCAAGGATGCAAGAGTCAGCCGGCATCTCCCTCCTTTCCCTCCTCCTTCCCCCTCCAGACACAGTTATAAGGTGGGGTTTTCAAGCTACCATAACCATTTGGTAAACTCTGCCACGGGCCAGGCTCAGAACCTAGCACGTTGTTGCCACCTTCTACAGGTGGATGCGTGAGCCCCATTTCACAGATGAGAAAACTGAGGTACAGCAAGGCTGCATATCTTGCCTGGGGCCATAAGCTGGTAAGCTGAGGAGCTGGGATTCAAAGCATCGTGCTTTGCTGCTTCCCTAAAGGGCAGAAAGAGTGGCCAGAACAACAGGGGAACTGTGTCGAGCAGTGGTCTTATCTCCCTAGGCCCCTCCCAGGGGACCTTTGAGCCTCCAACCCAAAGTATAAACAGTGAGACAAAGTGAACGTGGAGCCTGACCCAGAGACGCCCACGATAACTGACAGTTCATGTCCCCTGACCTCACAGGAACGCTGGAGCGTCTCAGTGAAGCAGTTTCCTCTTGAGTTGGTTCCATGGGGCTCCCCTTTCTGTCACTTTGTTCCAGCGTTCTCATTAGCATTTCAGCAGGGAAGAGCAATTCCATTATGAGCTCAAATAGACTCAACCCTCGAGCACACAGAATAAGAGGCCTTGTCACAGCTCTACCTCCTTGGCTGGCAGGCTACCCAGGTCTGAGAGATCCAGGCAGCAGACAAGGGGGAGTATTCCTGGGCCCCCTGGCAGGTCACCTGAGCCAGGTGGGGAACGGGGCACATTGAGATTTTCAGGCACCCACAAAAAGGTGATGTTTCATGATATTCTGCCTCACCCCACCCCCAAAGGATCACTGAATTGTGAGCCCAGAGACCAGGCCCTGGGGCGGTGTAGTCCATGGAGTCGTGGTCCTATGTAAGGAGGGGGCACAGCAGGGCCTTTGGGGGCTGAATTCTGGCTCCTCTTCCATCATCTGTGGTTTTAGCAAGAAACTGGAGCCTCGGTTCCCTCATCTTGAAATGCAGACAATCACTCCTCTTCCCCAGGGCTTCGGGAGGGTTCAAGGAGCTGACTCAGGGGAAGGACCTGGCGTCATGCCTGGAACACAGTAGGCGGCCAATTAATACTCTGTCCTCCCCGACTTCACTCAGCTCCACCAAAGCATCTTGCACCTCACGGCCTCGTAAACCTTCATTTAATTGGGTGAGACTCCGCCCTCAGGCCAGCCCTGCTGACAGAGGCTGATTCCCACCCCGCCACCTTCCTTCCTGCACACATGCCTTTTTAGTGCCCAGGACACCCTGTACATTGACTCAGGAAATGAGTCAACAGAGATGCCCTATCTTCCAGAAACTTCCCTCATTAAAACTTATCCTTCCAACATTCCACTCCCTCAAGGTCTGACAAAGGAAGTAGAAATATTCAATTAGCCATTTCAAGTCTCCAAAGACCGTAACCTTGCGCTCGGCCTATTTGCGTTTTCGTGACTTTTAATCTGCAGGAGGAACGGTACGGTTTTAGCCACGGAGGAAAAAGCTAGAAGGGAAGGTGTTTTGGCACAGTGGTGGCAGGAGCTGTCCTGTGCTCCTCTGTCTACACCACAAAGGCAGCCACTTTCTGCTCAGGGGATGGTTTGTTAAGACCAGAACTGCGTACTGGGCTCCATTGTACAGATGAGGAAACTGAGGCCCAGCAAGGGAATCAGCTCACATGAGGGCACAGCTAGGGGATGGTTGAGCAGGGACTCAAGCCAGGTCTGTACCCCTCAGCCCCAGTGTTGATCACAGCAACTCCTCATGCTATGCCAGCCCCTACTCAGCATTTTATATGTGTCCTCTCATTTAATCCGCCAATGACCTTATAAGAGAAATGTTGATATTAACCCCACTCCACATTCTGTCTCCTCCTCTGGGTCCTACGCTGACCCCCAAGGTGGGAAAAACATGGTCTAGATCTTGCTTCTAGAGAACCAAGTTCAAGTTCTATCCCTGCCACTGTGTGTCTTGTGTATCCTTGGATGAGACACACATCCCCTCTGGACTTCCATCTCTTTTTCAGTGAAAAACAAAAGAAGGGGCTCTGGAGTTCTCCCAAACTCATCAGACAGCTGACGTTCCATGACTCAGGGGGGTTCCATGCACTTCCCACAAGACAGCAAACACAGCTGGCTGCAGCATGGCTTCTGCACTTAGGACAGCTTCCCCACTAGACCCAGGGCATTTCATCCCCAGATGGAGGAGAGAGGGAGGTCATCAATGAAGACCTCAGTTCCTGACCCACCACAGAGCAAGAGCCTCCCTGTGACGAGGATGCCCTGGCACCGGGGGACCTGAGAACTCACCTTCACCTGCCACCCAGCAGCCAGTGCGGTCCCCTGCCCAGCACCCTCCCCTCCCTTGAACTTCCTCTGCAGAACTTGCCCCAAAAGAAGCAGAGCTTCTCTAAGGCCACTTAAAAGCTATTAGAAGGTTCATTTCTCTTCATGAGTCCACCTCCGTGGTGGCCTGAGCCGAGGCTCACAGCTCCTGTAGAGCCACCTCCTGACCGCCCGTCAGCCAGAGCCAGTTCCTCTGTAATAAGTTTTTACTGTTAATATGACTCATTATCATTATAGCCATTTACTGGATTCCAGCTAAGCTCCAAAGCACTTTTTAACTAACCCTCACGATCACTTCGTGAAGTTGGCTCTAATACGATCCCCACCTGGCAGATAGAGAAACCCAGCTTTCAAGAAATGAAGTGACATGCTCAAGGTCACGCAGCCAGTGGAGAGTCGAGCCAGGATTTCAATGCCACTGAAGCTCCAAGGAAGATGCTGGACACCAGCGTCTTGGGATTGCTGAGGTTGACAGGGAAGGTACAGAAGGCTGTGCCCATGCTGGGGCCAACCCTGCAGGCAGAGAAAGACGGGAGTCCAAGAGACACGCTGGTTTGCCCAAAATCTAAAAGAGAAGGAAGGCAGGTGGAAGGACGAAGTTCGGAACTCCTGGTTCTGAACCAGTTTCTCGCCCCAACTCCATACTCCATACGCACCAGCACTAAGATTCTAACACAGGGGCTGGCCAACTTCTTCCATACAAGGCCAGATAGTGAAGATGTTAGCAATGGAGAGCCATGTGGTCTGTGTCCAAGTAGTAAGAAAGCAGCCATAGACAACGTGCAAACCAAGGGACTGGGTTCCAATAAAACTTTATTTACAAAATCAGTCAGCTAGCTGCATTCGGCCCACAGGCTGTAGTTTGCCAAGTCCAATTCTAACAGAAGCCTTTGATGCTTTTGTACAAGGAAGGGAGCGATGGGGGTAACAAGTCAGTGGGGGACCCAGATTCCCAATGCAGAGTGGGGGAAACTTTCTTGATGTTTCTCCAGTCACACCTAATGAGCTGACATGGGGGGCTTCTCCCATCAAGTCTCCCCTCTCCTGACAGGGTTTGCAGGACAGTGGGGGCTTAAGAGAGACTTTGGGGTCTCTGAGACCGGGGTTCAGATCTTGGCTGTGCCGCTTCAAGCTGTGTGATCCTGGGCAGGTCGCTTGATCTCTCTGTGCCCCCTTTCCTCCTCGGCAGCGAGAGATGGCAGCCTGGCCTCTAGGTGTGCTCTGAGGATTGCGTTTGTAACGTGCTTAGCATGGTGGTGGCGCGTAGGAGGTACTCAGTACGCCGCAGCTGCGGTCACTGTTCCTGGAGTGAGTGAGTGTCTGTGTCTCTGGGTGGCAGTAGCTGGCACACACCCCCGGCTGCCGCAGCACTGGTGACTTGCACTGGGTCTCTCCTCAGCTCCACAGGCATCCGGGAGGCTGAGCGATTCGGAACGCCCCCGGGGAGGGCCTCCAGCATCACCCGGGCGGGGAAGGAGGAGAACAGCGGTGGGATCAAGTACAAGGCTGGCCGGGTAGGTCGCTCCATGTGTTTACCTGGGGGTCCCCCAGCCTGGGAAAGAAAGGTCTTTGTGTCGTCTGGAGGGGGGCCGATGGGCCAGGTCACAGGTGCAGCTGGGAGAGAGGCCCTGGAAGCCACCCTCAAGGGACCTGCATGATGGTTAAGACACACTCAGCCTTGTGGGGTCTTTGTCACTGTATCTTGAAGTGCAGGTCTCACCTGCCTGCATCAGACTCACCTGGGTGGATGCGTAACATACAGATTCTGGGACCCACCTGGGGCCTCCTGACTCAAGGGCCTCGGGGGCAAGGGGAACCCCGCATGCCGCAAGGCTGCCCAGAGGGTTCCAACACACCCTAAACTCTAAGGGCCACTGACTTAGATTTTGAACTCCAGTGGCCTGACCAAGAGCAGCGGATGAGCCTCTGGTGCATAAGAACACAGATTCCTAAACGGAGGTGTATAGACACAGACGACAGAAGCGGATAATCCAAAATTCTTCCATTTATTCAGCAGACAGTTTCGGGTACTAAGTGCATCCCAGGCACGTCCTGAGTGTGGGAAATAAACATGAATGAATGACCACCCTCACCATTAAGATGCTCTCAGTCTAGACTGTGCATTCCCACTGGGGGTGCTGTCACCCCGAAGGGGTCAAAATTGGTTCGGCTCAGGGAGGGCACAAAAAACCTTACTCGTTTTATTTATAAAGCACAGCTATACACATGGCACATAAACAGTGCACAGTATACCCGTGGCATGAAAATTTCATAGTGGGAGTGTGATTAGGGAAAAAATGTCTAAAATGTCTTCTTTTAAGGGGGGGCAGTATTGAAAGAAAGGTTGAGAAACACACTGGTCCAGAAAGAAAGGCGGTCAAACCAATAAATAATCACAAAGCACTGCCATGACTACCCTAAGAGAGAACTATTTACTGAGGGGCCACCGTGTCTGATAATTATAGCTACTGTCTCCCAGCACCTTGCTGTGTGCTTCCCAGATGGATTTCTACTCTTTGCAACAACTCTGGGAGAAAGGAATTATTAGACCCATTTTGTAGCTAAGAAAACTGAGGCTCAGAGGGGACAGGTGACTTGTCCGAGGTCACACAGCTGGGAAATGGCAGAGCAGGGATCCAAACCCCAGTTTGTGAGTCTCCAAAACCCACACTCTTTCTGCCACACCAGGCAATGCTGGAATATTTCTTCTTCTTGACCTGGGAATGCAGTCAGACCTCACGCCCACACTCATTCTCACCCCCCCCTCCTCCTGCTGAAGAGGAAGGTGAGAGACTTCGGTAGATAATCAGAAAGACTATATTTGCCCTCACCCTCGGTAACAAACGGGCTCCTTCCAGCTGGGAACACAAAGCTCTCTCCTAAGGTTAACTCACAAAAGTCCTCTCAGTCTCCCTGAGGAGTGGAGTATTATTACTAATAGGAGGAGCACAGAGTGGTTAGGTAAGGTCACACAGCAACTGAAATTGGAGACCCCACGTTTCCCAGATCCAAGAACATTCAATTCTCTTTTTCTCTTCTTCCTGTCCTTTGTTCTCATTCCTCTCTTCTCAGCTGCCCCTGGGAAAGATAGGAAGGGGCTTCAGCAGCAAAGACCCCGATTTCCACGATGACTATGGCTCTCTTCAAAACGAAGATTGCGGAGACGATGACTCCCAGGGCAGGCCCGAGCAGTGCCGTCTGGAGGGCTACAATGGCCTGGAGGTCACCAACGTGTAAGGAGCCGATGCTCCACCAGACCCAACACAGAGAGACCCGGGGGTGAAGGACAGCCAGGGACTGTCGCTGTTGTACATAGTGATCTCGGCCTGAGGGTGCTCCCCTAGTCCCGGGGAATCCCAGTAGACTGCTGTGACTGCGGATGGGAACCCCGGGGAACGAGGGGGCACCAGCCTGCCTGACTTGAGCGGGCTGTGGACTTCCGTGCTCACTGGAGGGAGACTGGCCCAGAGGGCCCGTCAGGGTGCCCAGCACCTCTGTCATCAAGGCTCCACCTCGGAGTGACTCAGCCACTGAGCAGTTCAAGTGGTCCCGGGAGCCTTGAAATGAGCCACCAGGATGGAAAGAGGTACAGGGTTCCCCAAAACACCCTCCCAGGAGGAACAGGTGGGTCTCCAGCCAGACACGCAGAGCCCGGCAGTGACAGCACCAGGAGCTAGCAAAGCTGGAGGCCGACCGGTCACCACGTGGACCCTTCTGGCCAGCCTGGCGGAGGTCTCAGCTCCAGCATCCATGCCCCCCATGACCAATAACTTGGCTTCTGACTTGGGTCACTGAATCTCTCTTGGGAGAAGACACAACGGGAAGGTCATTCCCATCCTAAAAGCCGTGTGTCACATCCGGGTGGACATGTTAAAGGGCTACTTGCTCCCTCCTCCCGGGAGTGGCTGTCCTGGGTGGAGGCAGGTGACATCCCTGCGGGGGTGGGGCTGAGCAGTGACGTTGCCAGGAAATGCAGATATCTGGTCATCAGGATGAAGGATATCGTGTCGATAGGATCGGGGTTGACTGAGTTAGGTCCGTGACAACTGTACCAAGTGTGACAGTGGGTTTGGGACTGGGAACAGGGAAACGCTTATCATCGTTAACCCAGCAAACCTTGTTGTGACGTCTGTCACCTGACACACAGGTGTGCTTGCCAGTGTCCTAATTGAGCTGAATCTCACAGGTCGCTAAGGTGGTGCAGAGGATCCCCAGCCCTCTTCTTGACTCTACTACTGTTTTGCTGTGTGGCTTCTTCCCAGTGGCCTCACCTCTCTGTGCCTCAATGTCTTCATCTACAATACTTCTGGTTCCCTTCCAGGGATGTTGTGAGGATTAACACTTGCTAACGTCTGTAACACTTTGTAACCTCTCAGGAGACAGGTGGGAAGTTATGGGGTCCAGGGTGGGTGTCTGCTTTCCCATTTACAGCACAGAACTGATACTGTACTTATATAGTACTGGTTCTCTCCACCTGTTTTTTGTTGTTGTTGTTTTTGTTTGTTTGTTTTGGGGGCCGCACCGCACGGCATGCAGAACTTCCCCGACCAGGGATTGAACCTGCACCCCCTGCAATGGGAGGGCAGAATCTTAACCACTGGACCACCAGCGAAGTCCTCTCCAACTGTTCTGATTGGAGCAACGTGCAAAAGGAGGGCAAGAAATGTTTAATGTTCAGACTCTCTAGAGCCCCCAGTAGGACTTGACTTCCCCAAAAGAGGAAAATCCCACGTACATACCCTTGAAAATGAGTTTGATCCATGTGTTCAGGCTTGACTTCATTGACCTCGATGCTGAGGAATGATTAGGGAAGGGCACGTGGCATTGGAGTTCTACTTACACTTAGGTTATCAAAGCAAATCATTTGTTGGAACCACGATGCTCGACTTCCATTGAAGCCTTTGGCACCAACAGTCTATAAGAGGTTTGAATTTCCAGGACTAGAAGCAGGGTCAGCCTCCAAGAACTGTCAAAGCACGTTCTTCAACCCAATGAATTACTTCCCCTCAAGGAAAAGCACAACCCGAGGCCTGATGAACTTGAGAATTCCTCCTCCCCGAGGCCGAAGACCTTGGTTTCCTGACCTTGGTTTCCTAACCTTAACACAAGCACAGCTTTTCTCACCACCGGAAACCAAATGCCTAGTTGTGGACACGTGGATGCCCCCTTTTGTCTGAACGTTTGGCCTCCTAGGGACACATTTCTGATTCCAGGGCCCAAGGGGTGAAGCTCTGGAACAAGGGGTGAAGCTTTGCGGAGGTTCCAAACCCAGTAACTTCATGACGTTCAGCCACACACACGGGATCGAAGGCTGCAGAGCCCGCAGCTGGAGAGAGGAGTTAAAACCTCCCTCTAACCTGATGCCACAGGCCACTCCCGAGCCAGCATCCAGGCTGGCTGAGCCGGCACCCCAGGATCTGCCTCGGGAAGGAGCAAACCCAGAAGGGAATTATTCCCGCAGGGTGAGCAGGAATGGCAAACCGACAGGTGCCTGGGTGCAGGTCTGATTATTTGAAACCAATGCATTGTTCCCCGACTTGGGGACAAGATGGGCAAGCGGACAGTTGGGGGAAGTCACTGGCAGGGATGGCGGTGCCCAAAACATTCGCAGCACTTGGCCGGCAGGCCTGGGGCAACGTGGGCAAACTTGGATGCACCTTTTGGTCCAAACGATGCCCTAAGAGCACGTTCTCGCCTCCCGGATGCTCTGTATCTCCGGCCCCCAGGCAAGCGTTTGGATGCTTTGCAACGTGAGGGTGGGTTGGCTGATAAATGAACAACCTCCGTACAGAGTTAAATCAGGTGAGCTCTGTCTGCTGGAAAAATCCTAAATGTCAACTCTGCTTCAAGAGCGGGCAAGAAGAGCAGGGGGTGCAGACTTGGCAGAGAGGTTCTGGTAGCGGTTAACGAAGGCTGGCAGAGTGGCCACCCACAGCACAGTGACCTGCCACATCCTGTCCAAACGGCCTGAGTCATGGTCTTGGTCCTTAAAGGGTGACATGGCATCTGGACCTCGGAACCATGTGAATGTGCTTCTGTGAGAGCTGTTGTCGCCTGCACCCATGGGTGCTGGCCCCTTAAAAAGAGGTAGTTGCTGCCAGAGGTTGGGGAGAACCAGGGTGGGCAGAGAACACCCCATATTCCTCCCAGAAGCTGGGGACCAGAGCCATCAGAAGGCACCAGCTTTCTGACCCCAGACACCTCTTGTCTGTGGACAAGGCTCTCTTGTCCTTGCCTGAGCAGGGCTTTTCTCCGAGAAATCTGTCCGTGTCAGCATCGCAATCATCGGAGCCCAGGCTGCAGGAGGCAAGGAGAAGCCACAGGAGAACCTGGACCAGATGAAGTCGAGGGGAAGGGGTCTCCACACAGCCCAGCCAGCATGGAGGGCCCTCAGAACAGTGACCCCCAATCTCTAGGTCCCCGGACAGGGCTGAGTCCAGCAGAACAGGACGATTTGGCAAGATGTGACTTCCGTGTTCGGTGCTCCAAGCCTAGCTCTCCCCCTTCCCATCACAACCCATATTTTCTGGGCACTATCACTTCTGCTCTGCCCTTCGAGGTTCCAACGGGCTCCTGGCAGTGGAGTGGCAAGAAAAAGAAACCTTGTGGGAAATAGCATCTTCTGACACTAACATCATTCCCAGTGGTTGGCTGATGAGAATTTCCTGAGCCCTGACGCCCCAGGGAGTCTGTGGGTGCAAAGGAAACGAGTTGTCCATGGGCTAAGATGATGTTCCTGACCTTTAGTTACTGATCATGGCCCGGAATGTCCTCCCAAGAGTGAATTTTAACACTGTAACAATAAATACTACTCCACAACACTTCATTGATGAGCTGGCCTTTTTCTCTGTGTGTTCTCATTCAGTTTTCCCAACAGTCTCTTTGAGAGGGGTGATTATTAACCCATTTCATAGATGGAGAAACTGAGGTTAAGGCTAAGGGGCTTGCCCAGCTCCATTAAGCTAAGACGTGAACGGGCAGGACTCCAGCTCAGTCACCTGCCTCCAGATCCCAGGCTCGCTCCTCCCCGCTGAGCACCACCCCCACTACAATGTTGGTGTTCCCACCCTCACCCCCACCTTCCAGCACAGGACTTACATTACTAGGTGGCAGCACTCAAAATGGAGTTCTGGTTCATTCTGTCCTATTGGAAAAGTCAGGCGCCTACTGTCCCCATCAGAGTGCTGCCTCCTGTCCCAGAACCCCGCTGTCAGGAGGGGAACATCTGACCAGTTACCCCTCCCTTGATATCACTTGCTTCACCGTGTCCCTCTTCGGGGGTATTCACATTTCCAGATCGTCGGAATAGATGTTCAGCGGTTGTCTCAGTCAGCTCAGGCTGCTACAACATAATACCGGAGACTATGGGGGCTTAAACAACAGACGTTTATTCCTCACAGTTCTAGGGGCTGGGAAGTCCAAGATCCAGGTGCCAGCTAATTCACTTGGTGAGAGAGAGCTCTCTTCCTGGTTCACAGATGGGTGCCTTCTCATTGTGTCCTCCCAGAGTGCAGGGAGAGAGAGAGGAAGCAAGCTGTCTAATGTCTTATAAGGGCACTAATCCCATCATGAGGACACCATCTTCATGACCTAATCACCTCCCGAAGGCCCCATCTCCTAATACCGTCACATTGTGGGTTAGAATATTTCAAATAAGAATTTGGGGAGGACACAGACATTCAGTCCGTAGCAGTGGTAGAACCACAGATGTCCTAGCTCGGTGCTTCTCAAACTTTAACATGCACCTGGGAGGGCTTCCCCGGTGGCGCAGTGGTTAAGAATCTACCTGCCAGTGTAGGGGACATGGGTTCAAGCCCTGGCCTGGGAAGATCCCACATGCCACGGAGCAACTAAGCCTGTGCACCACAACTACTGAGCCTGTGTGCTCTAGAGCTCGCGAGCCACAACTACTGAGCCCGCGTGCCACAACTACTGAAGCCCATGCCCCTAGTGCCCGTGCTCCGCGATAAGAGAAGCCACTGCAATGAGAAGCCTGCGCACCGCAATGAAGAGTAGCCCCCGCTCGCTGCAACCAGAGAAAGCCCGCACAGCAACGAAGACCCAAAGCAGCCAAAAATAAAAATAAATAAATTTATTAAAAAAAAAACACCCCGCACCTGGGAGGGACAGGTATTTCTGGGATGCAGGTGCTGACTCAGGAGGTTTGGGGTGGGGCCTGAGATTTGGCATTTCTAATAAGCCCCCAGGCTGTGTTGCTAGTCCAGAGACACACACACTGAGTATCAAGATCATGGCTGACAGCTGGGCCCTCCTGGCAAAGCCCAAATCACAGGAGGTAGGGGATGGTATGAAGGCTCCACCCAGGTGTCCGACTGGCCCTGATGGAACCCCACCCCAATGAGGCGATTGTATGCTTCTCCCAGGACAGGAGCCCAGCCTGACTCCCTAGCTCATTGCTAAGTTCTGGCAAGGGGTGAATACTCGGGAAGTGTGCATTGAACAGGGAGGATTTGGAAAAGTTAGAAGACACTATGAGACAGGCCTGGGCATGACCAGTTTCGGCAGGCTAACCACACATACTGTATTTAGTAAATCCTCTTGGGTACCAGGGCCTGTTCTTGATGCTGGGGATACAGGAATAGAACTCATATAACCTAACAAAGGAAGACAAGAAACTCACCCATGACTGGGGTGACTGATTTCAGAAGTGAGGAGTGGTATACGTGATGAAGTGGGTGGGGGGGCGGGGGGGCGCTGTCCTAGAGGACTTTTCAGCTGAGACATACTTTCCCCTGCAAAGATCTGGGGGAAGAACATTCCAGGCAGGCAGACGCTGAGCTAAATGCTGAAGATACGTGAATGAGATTCTGCCCAGCCTCTGCCCGCACAGCGCTTCCCATCCAGCAGGGGAGAGAGAAGTGAATCAAATACTCCTGGGCAGTGTGAAATTGTAACTGTGCCCAGTCCTGAGAGCAGAGGTAGCTGGTCGTCAGAGAGCTTATCTTATGGGGATTTCATGTAGTCAAGAGGAGGTGAGGCCTGGGCAGAAGGGAGTTCAGCAGGTGAAGAAGAAAAGGAAGAGGATTGTAGACAGCGGGTCAGCACATGCAAAGGTCCTGTGGGAGGAGCACAGTAAGTGGGACTGAAAAAAGGCCTTTTTTTTGCACTGATTCATTGATCTCGTATTTGATTACTCCCCCTGAGAACCTTGTCTGCTCTCACCTTCAGCTACTCTCTGAACTTCCTCCCTGAGCTTCCAGAGGATCTGATCTGGGCCTCCTCCGAAACATTCTGTGTTCTCCACTTTGCGTTACAGTTATCCGTGTGGGACCCGTGGGGCTGTGACTGCCCACGTACTATATCCACCAATACAGCGTCCCACACTCTCTCCCTGTTCATTAAGCAAATGAACAGATCGATCAATCAATAAATAAAAATCGACAGAGCACCACCACCAGTACAAGATGCTACACAGCTATGCTGTTTGATCTGGCAGCCAAGCCATGTGTGGCAATTTAAATTACTATAATAATTAATTAAAATTAAATAAAATTTAAAATTCCATTTCTCAGCTGCACCAGCACATTTCAAGCACTCCATAGCTGCCTGTGGCTGGTGGCTGCCGGATGGGAGAACACAGATACAGAGCATTCCCATCATGGCAGAAAGTTCTGTTGCTACATAGTACCCTGAGATAATTTAGTTTTCTATACAAGCCCTGCCCTCAAGAAGCTTATGATTTGGCGAAGTTGGGGGGAGAAAAGGCAAGGCCCTAGAAAAATACAACTGGGAAAAAAATTTCTAGGACAGGTGGGATTTCTGTATTAGCCAGTGACAGGTGACAAACCCCGACTCAAAACACTGGTTTAAAAACAAAAAGGAACTTATTGGCTTCTGGAAAGAATAGTGTAGGACAACTAGCTTTGGATCCAGAGTGGTAAATGATATTTTCAGGATCTTCAGCTTTCTTTGTCCCTTGACGTTGCTTCTCTCTACATCAGGTTTATTTCCAGATAGGTTGATCCCAGCAGTTGGCAAAATTACCACGAGACACACAACCTCCCGGCTTAGCTACCCCTGCACAAGAGAGAGGCTCTCACCCGGGAGTTCTAGCAAAGTCTCAGCGTGGAATCTCACTGGCTCAGTGGGGTAAGGTCACAAGCCCACCAGGGGTGGGATCAGCCCAGTGAGTCTCACATCTGGAGAGAGAATGGAGTGCCCTGTGACTCTCAGGGGACTATGTGGCATGGAATCCTTTAATGTGGCCCAGGGGGCGGAGAGGGGCGTGGTTCTTCTTTCCTGAGATGCTTCCTCTCCCTAACAGTGGGGCAGGGCAGCTGGACCCCAGGGAAGATGAGCCCCCTGATATTCAGAGAGGAAAAGAAACTTGAGTTCAGGTGCCTGATAGCTTACAGAAGCACCAGAAACAGGACTGAGAATTCAGTGGTCAGATCCAGTAAGAGCCAACATTGACCGGACGCTTGCCCCTGTCCTTTACGGCAGGGTTTCTCAACCTCCGCACTGCCAACATCCTGGAGGTGCTTTGCGGGGAGGAGGAGTGCTGTCCTGAGCATCGCAGGATGTTTAGCAGCATCCCTCGTCTCTACTCACTAGAAGCCAAGAGCATCCCACCTCCCGTCGTGACAGCCCCACATTTCTCCAGACTTTGCCAAATGTCCCCCGGGGAGGCAAAACCATCTGCAGTTGAGAATCACAGCTGTACGTGGTTTTGCTCTGGATTGGCATGGTTCTTCTCATCCGACAGGTGGGGAAACTGAGGCACGGAGCTGTTACATAGATTCCCAGAGTCCTTGTGGGTGGAGCTAGGGCATGGGAGCTGGGATCTTAGCCCTGCCGACTGGCTCTCTACGGAGTCTGGGCTGGTACCCACTGGCCTGAGGCTGGCTGGCCACACCCAGCTGTTTACAGTAAAAAGTTCCCGAAGCCAGATGTTCCCAGGGCTGAAGAGACTTCCCATTGTTAAGTGCGGCATTACTGGAACACTCCCTCCACCTGGCAGAAAATTGCTCTGTAAATTATGGGTTTAAAGGGCAAAGGCAGCCCGTGAGCTCTTGACTTCAAACAGGGTAATCATTTAGGGGTCAGAATGGTCTGGTTGAGTGAGTACTTATAATAGCTAATCTCACACCACATCTCTATCCTCCCCATCTTATTAAAAAACAAACAAAATAGGAAATAAGCAAATTAGTGATGCAGCCTGGCAGCAGCTGACGTGCCAGCCCACATTCCTCTTCCAAACACGCTAGGAGTTGGAGACCTAGCAGGGGCCGGCTGTCCCGCACCCCCCCACCCCACCCCCGGCTCAGCCACAGACACAGGCTGTGTGGCCTGGGCCGCTTCCTTTCCCTCTCTGGGCCTCAGTGTCTCTGCTGAGCACACTTTCCCCTTTTCTGCTGGCCTTGGGGGATTGTTCCACGACCATCTCGGGTAATTCCTGGGGTTGGGGCCCTGCTGATCACGGTGCCCTGTTGCCCTGTGGCATCCACCATCCGCATCGCCCCCACCCCCGACTTGGGTCACAGAGCACGTGATCCTGGCTGGAACAATCCCAACCCTGCAGCACCCCCATCCCGCCACTGCCGGTGGCCCCAGGAGTTGGTTCTGAGATCTGAGTAGGAAAGTCAGAACCTCTACCTAGACGGTTTCACGTCGTGAGTGGAAGGTTAGCTCTTGCTTTCCTTTCAGATCTTGAGCTATGAGATGTTCCCCAGAGTCACAGGCTGCCATGTCCCTCCCACAAGGAGAAGCCTGAGAGAATGAGGCCAAACCAGATCCGCATATAAGAGGGGGGAGGGAGCAGGGCGGATTGCCATATTCCCTGGATCCAGCTGTCCCTTCAGCCAGGTCCACCCTTGCTTCCTGCGGGTTGGTTAAGTGATACCCTAACCCCTCCCACCTCTCCCATTCCTTCCCTGTATTAGTTTGCTAGGGTCAGCATAACAATGTGGCTTTTTAAAAACCAGAAATTTAATTTCTCACAGTTCTAGAGTCTAGAAATCCAAGACCAAAGCGTTGGCAGGGTTGGTTTCCCCTGAGGCCTCTCTCTTTGGCTTGTAGACGGCCGTCTTCTCCCTGTGTCCTCCCATGGTTTTCCCTCTGTGTGTGTCTGTGTCCTAATCTCCTGTTCTTATAAGGGAACCAGTCATATTGGATTAGGGTCCACCCTAATGACCGCATGTTAACTTAATCACCCCTTTAAAGACCCCCATCTCCAAATACAGTCACCTTTTGAGGTACTGGGGGATAAGACTTCAACATATGAATTTGGGGGACACACTTCAGTCCACGACACTCCCGCACAGCCCCCCACTCCCTGCTTAAGTCGACTGGAATTGGGTTTCAGTCTCTTGACCCTAAAAGAGACCAGTTAAGCTACTCACCGTCCACTAGGCTTGACCCCAAAGCGATTCCTGTCCCTTCTCCTACCCCCTACATCCCACATACATATGCACACATGCTCACATGCACGCACGCACACAACCTACCCCTGAATTTCAAGCACTCTATCTGCATCACATAGAATAACATGGAAAGATGAAATAATCTCAAATTCCTTTTTTTCTTTGGACTTCCTAGCTAGAGATGCCCTACTTTGAACTTGTGACATTGCAAAGTTAGAGGCCAAACTGCATTTGTGGGAAAGATGCCACCCTGTGTCTCCTCACTGCCACCCGCTGTCTGGACACCCCGAGGAATGTCGCCCCACTTTCCATTTCCTGATGGGTTTCAATGCCGCTCTGTTCAGAAGGGTCTTCTCTGGGACCACTTAGCTCTAGCTCACAACACAGGTCAGTCCAGAGCCACAAGGGCAGAGCCAGTGTCACCCCAGGAACACTGAGCCCAAGAACACCTGGAGCCTGGCACTCCAGGCAGATGGCACTGTCTGAGGGAGAGCTGTAGACCCAACAACGCCTCTGGCCTCAAATAGTGGACAAAAAAGAAACAGAACATGAAAGCAGGGGCTGTGAGGAAAACAAACAATCCAGGAAGGGGAGAAACCTGTGGGAGATGCCTGTTAGGTGCGCAGGGGGCCAAGCAGCCAAGTTCGTCGGCACCTTCATTCTCAGGAACTACCCGTGGCTGTTGTTTTGCGGCCACTTAACCCGCGAACTCCAGCGTCAAGGTCGTCAGTAGCATCAGGCTGACTTGCTAAAGATGGCACCCCTTTCACAGAGGCAGCCCCTCAGGTGTGTGGAGTCGTGTGGTGCAGTCTACGTTCATGGGAAAGCAACCTGCAACATCACCGAGGTCCATCTCCAAACCCAAGCAGAAAGTTCCTCTGAGGCTGGGTTCCCCAAGACTACCCTGACTGTGTCTGCCACACTCACAAACCAGCTCTACATTACTGATTTCACGTCTTAGTCCATTCGGGCTGCTATAACCTAGTACCCTAGACTGGGGGCTTCTAAACAACAGAAATGTATTTCTCACTGTTCTGGAGGCTGGAAGTGTGAGATCAGGGTGCTGGTAGGGTTGAGGGCTCTCATGAGAGCCCTCTTCCAGGTGGCAGACAGCTGTCTTCTCATTGTGTCCTCAAGAGGTGGAGAGGACCAGGGAGCTCTCTGGGGTCTTTTTAAAACAAGGGCACTAATCCCATTCATGAGGGCTCCACCCTTGTGACCTAATCACCTCCCAAAGGCCCCACTGCCAAATACCAAAGCATTGGGGATCAGGCTTCAACATACGAATTTGGGGGGTATAACCCTTCAGTCCATAACATTTCATATACATGTATTTTAAATTTGGCTCAGACCCTACATTGCTACTTACTTCTGTGAAACCACAGCCCCGTGATGCTGACTTTATTTTTCCTAACACATCAACATCCATATACACACGTGTACAAGTACGTACAAAGTATACGTACCTATATGTGAAGAGTGTGCCCATAACTATGTGAAGAGCTACTGCAGCAAATGCTTGTCTATGTATCCCCCATGATCAGGCCACACTCCATGAGGGGTACAGGCGTGGCACTGGGAGCCACTCGTGTTCCAGAGCACAGACAGAGTTCTCACTCGGCATCTGAAGCCCTTGCATGACGGCAACCTGGTGTCTCTTAAGCAGCACACACATGTTGCACCTCTGACTCCCAGTTACAGACCCTCAAGCCTTCTCCTTGGTTCTTCGTGGTCTCCTCTCCTCTCCCTTCCATCTCCTCCTCTTCTGGACATCCCCTTCATAAATATGTCACTGAAATCAAACACGGAGCTCCCAATGGATCTGAACAGTAGACTCTTAATACAGGGCCCATTTGCTGAGGGCCAGGCCCCTGTGTCAAGTGCTCTACACGTTATTTATTGTCTCAAGCTCTCCCAACAACCCCGACAGATAAGACCTTGGCCCAAGGTCACAAAACCAGCAGTAGCAAAAGTAGGACTCTTGAACCCAGATACTTTTAATCACTATATTACATCCTGCCTTAACCTGGATGTTATGTTTCTAGCAGTATGACCAAATAGAGCATCAGCTTTTTTTAAAAAAAGTCCACATCCCACAGTTGGCCATTTATCTTATGGGCTGCTAAAATCAGTGGTGTTCAAGTCAAGCTGCCCTTGAGAGTCACTGGAGAAGTCATGGTAAGAATTCAGATTCCCAGGTCTTATCCCAAACTTAGTAAATTAGAATTTAAAAGTAGGGCTTGGGGATCTACATTCTAAAGTTAAACTGCAGGTTTTCTGATGAAGGAGGTGTGGAGTGGGGCTCAAGCAGATGTATTTTTCAAAACCTCTTTGCATGATTCTGTGGCACAGCTTGGGACCACTGCCCTAGGGTAATAACTCCAGTGTAGACGGTTCTTGGGCAGTTACAGCTTGCCGTCCCACACCTCTCCACTAGATGGTGAGATGATACGTCCCTCACTACCCGAGCCCAGCCCAACCCAGGAAGAGCAAAGCAGCACAGATGGCACAGCAATCCAGGCCCAACAAACCAGCTTCACAGGGATCCCTGTCCCCTCCCTGCAGCCCTAAAAGGGTGGCCCTTGTTTCCCCACGGAAGGCAAGAAACACACCTTCAGTGGGACAGGCAAAATTTGGAAGCCGGCCTCAGGACAAATTTGGAACCTGTTGACCCACCCAGATTCCCTCCCAACCAGGCGACCCCCCAGTGGGAGTCGAGCTGCGATATGGGGCTGATACCAACCAGGAGGCCTTCCTCTGCTAATGCAACTCCATCACGAGGTGCCAGCGGTTTCCCTTCCCCTGAGAGGGCCCAGGTGGTTGGCCTCCAGGAGCAGGACACCTGTGGTGAGGCAGCTGGGGAGCAGCTATAAAAACAGCCTCACAGGACCATGGGGGCAGCCCAGAGGGAGTCAGACACACAGCTGGGGCACCAGAGGAGTGGCCATAAACTTCACCTTGTCCAGCACCTGCCTCCTCCTCACGTTCCTGCAGAAAAAATGCACCTTCGTCCTGGCCTCTGGGCGTGCCAAGGAGGGCCCCTCCCTCTGGGTGCCAGGACACCACAGGGACAATGGGGCAGCCTGTGGACTTATGGCCCCGCAAACATCTACCTCCTAATCCCCAGAACATGTGACTATGTTTCCTTACGTGGCAAAGGGGAATCACAGTTGCTGATGGAATTGATTGCTAATCAGGTGACCTTAAAATAGGGAGATTATCCTATTTTAGTATGGTCTGGGTGGGCCCACTGTAATCCCATGGGGCCTTAAAAGAGGACAAGGGAAGCAGAAGAGGAGAGCGGAGAGAGGTGTGACTAGGGAAGAGGGTCAGAGTGAGGTGATGTGTAAAAAAGCCTCAACCACCATTTCTGGCTTTGAAGATGGAGGGAGGGGCCACATGCCAAGGAATGCAGGCACCTCTAGAAGCCAGAAAAGGCAAGGAATTGGATTCTCTTCCGGGGCCTCCAGAAAGAATGTGGTCCTTCTGGAGCCTCCAGAAAGAATGTGGTTCTGCCAACACCTTAATTTTTAGCCCAGTGAGGCCCGTGTCAGACTTCTGACCTACAGAACTATAAAATAATGCATTTGGGTTGTTTAAGCCACTACGTTTGGTCATTTGTTACAGCAGCCCTAGGAAACTAATACACGGGTCAAGGCAGCCTATCAAGGCGGATCACACTTGATCCTCAGCTCTGCCCCAGTGGGGCAGGCGAAACGACCTCCATTTTACAGACAAGGCTCAGTGAGGCTGAGAAATGTGCAAGTTTCACGTCACAGGTAAAGAGGAAAAGCTGGCATCAAACTGTTTCTGCCTGACTCCAAACCCGTGTTCTTTCTAAAGCACCTGATCTCAGATTGGTGCCCCAGGGACGGCAGGCGGCTCCTAAAGCAGCTCCAATGGTTCCACATCCTGGTGTTCATGCTCTAGTCAAACTCCCTCCCCTGGAGCATGACTTGCTTCTAAGAATACGAACCAGCAAAAAGGATGGGTGTCACTCCTGAGATTAGTTTATAAAAGACTGAACTCACTCACTCTCCATCTCTCTGTTGCTCTCATCGATGAAGCCACCTGCCAAGTTGTAAGCTGAGATACAGAGAGCCCCATGTGGCAAGGAACTGAGGGCACTCTCAGACCAACAGCCTGCAAGGACCTGATCCCGCCAGGGGATGAGGCTGGAGGCAGCTCCTGCCTTGTGGAGTCTTGAGCTGAGGCAGCTCCTGCTGGTACCTTCACTGAAGGCTGTGAGTGACCCTGAGCCAGGGAACCCCAGTTAAGCCACGCCTGAATCCTGACCCTTAGAAGCTGTGAGATAATGAATGTTTTTTTTCCCAGAACTATCAAGTTTGGGGGAAATTTGTTACACAGCAGTAGATAACTAATACACCAAAGTAACAATGATTTACAGAAACACAGCACTTCCTTTCCAAAGTGTGTATGTGACTCTTAAAATTGTGATGAAAGCTGGGATGGGGACCACGCACCTCTAACTGATAACTGACATCTATTTCATAGGTAACAGAAATTAATAATGATAATAATAATAGCTCATCTTACATAGTGCTTACTAGGTGCCAGGCACTATTCTGAGTTCTTTAAATACAATAAAGTTCATTCAGTCCTCACAGCAACCCCACGAGCAAGTATTCTTAGTATCACTATTTTACAGATGAAGAGACTGAGGCACAAAAAGGTTAGGTTGTACTGTATATATTAAAGCAAATGTGAGGACTTTTTTATTTTATACATATAGGGGTTTGTGTTTATTTAATATGGTGCTATTAATTATGTATTATCTTTTATATGTAGTGATAATCAGTAAATTTTTCAATGTGATTATTTTAAAGTTATATAATTATTTCTAGCAATGCCACACATGTGCTATAATACATTGTTTTGTTTCCTTCTGTTGAACGGTCATATCTGAAGCATTAGCATGCCATGTTACAACTCACCCTGAGTAGAAGTCAGTGAATAATATAACTGAATTATTAGTATAAAAAATGCAAATGTCACACACAGTTTTATTCATTTTATCCAAATATCCCTGAAGTATATGCCAATGTTATCCTTGGAAGAAGAGCCTGAAAAGCTGTTGAACCACAGAAATACAGTTAAGCATTGCCATTCAGATCATCATTATTGTGAACATTTTAAAACAGACATAGTGAAAGAATTTTACGGCAAGCATAGGTATATTCACCACCCAGACTGTATCATTTACATTTTACTAAACTTTCTCTATCACATATCTATCTGTCTCTTATGCCTTTACCCATCCATCAATACATCTGATTTTTTATGCATTCAAATGTGTTTTATTGAGAAGAACGTAAAAGTTGCACGAATTTGTTTGAGGTAAACCACAGTATTGTACAGCAAGTCCGTGCTTGCCAAGATGTATTTCCAGCTCTGCCCCCGATCCCGGGGCACGGGCGCACTTTTTTCCAGGCAGGGCAGAGTTTGAGAAATGGCATCACATGGAGCCTGGGGGTTCTGGCCACGAATGAGCAGGTGTCTCTGTGGGAAGCTGTTGCCCAGGACAGAGGCCACCCGACAGAGGCCACCAGCCCTCACAGCACAAGGCTGAGGACACAAACACCCCAGGCGTGAAACACGGGGACATCCGACGGAGCCTGGGGCAGGACCAAGAGCTCCAGGCTAATATCTCAGCCCCCGGCCTGAGAAAACGCACACACCATGCTGTATTCTTTATGCTTCATGTTGAAGTGGCACCCTCCTCACTCTGAGGGACTGGCCAACAGTTATCAGTCACTTCCCACATGCCAGGTGCTGTGATGGGCACTGGCCATTCATCAAGCGACCGAAAGTACCCTGGCTGCTGCCCTCACGGAGCTGACAACATGGAGGGAACAGGCACCAGAGATTTTTTTTTTCCCTAAGTTTTCAAATTTTTTAATTTATTTTTCATTTTTTATTGGAGTATAGTTGGTTTATAATGTTGTGTTAGCTTCAGGTGTACTGCAAAGTGAATCAGTTATACATATACATATATCAACCCTTTTTTAGATTCTTTTCCCATATAGGGCAGTACAGAGTCTTGAGTAGAGTTCCCTGTGCTATCCAGCAGGTCTTTATTAGTTATCTATTTTATATACAGTAGTGTGTATATGTCAATCCCAAACTCCCAATTTATCCAGATGACATTTGTGATAAATGTCACAAAGGCACAACCCAGCAGAGCTGAACTCCACCTTTCAGAAAAGGAGAAAGTGCTTTTCATTCTTTTCTTGATTTCTGCCTCCAGCTCTTACCCCATGAACCACTTACGAACGGTGGCCGGGAGCCCAGTTTGCAGTGCTGGGTCCCAAGGATATGTAAGCACAGAGGAGGTCATTTCCCCTGCCCCAGCTGGGTACGTGCAGCCACTGGACCGCATCCTCCAAATTGCCACTTCCAGTCTAGTAGTAGGTCCGATTCCAGGGGAATGAGCCTCTCCTCAGAGCGCGATCGCGGAGACTAAGACCCTGCCCGTGAGCCTGCCTGCTTGCCTGGGTTCAGATGCCCATGCGGCCGCTTACCGGCTGTGGGACTGCTAACCTCTCTGAGCCTCAGTCTGGTCATCTGTAAAATGGGGTGGCAGTAACCCTTCCCGGGTGGTCGTGAGGATAAAATGGGAAGGGACCCGTAGGCGTTTGGCAGGGTCTCCCCCAGGCGGTTGTTAGGGTTTACCGGTTACAGCTCTTGTAATTCTTCTTCTCTTCCTTGCACAGTTGTCCGAGTGAGCACTTGTGACCCGTTGGGAAATTGCTACCTCTGGGGGTGGGGGTCATCTCCAGCCTGAGGCCGAGGAGCTGGGGCAAGGCAATAGCAAGATGCTGCTGCCTGGGCTCCTCGGGAAGGGCTGTGATGGGAGGAGGTGGGATGCGGGGACGTCAGGGAGGAGCCGGGCCAGGGAGACGGCGCTGCCAATGCTCCTTCCCCCGGGCCTCCTTCCGGGTCCTCAGCACAGCTGTGTGCCTGCTCGTCTCCAGCTGCTCCCTGAGCTTCTGAACTCCCTCAGCCTGAGAAGTGGCCTTGTCCGGGAGCCACTGCAGGCACGGAACCCACATTCTTCAGGAATCTTCAGAATTGCCCAAGACAGGAAGACTCCTCACCAGCCAAAGGATCAGAGGAGCCTGGGATCAGCGCTTTGTTTCTTGACCAGGCCAGCCCAGGGACATGGGCGCTGGCTGGTGGGGCCCTGCCTTCCTCATGGACAGCGGGGCCATGAGTTCTGATGAGCTCACATCACAGGTGAGGGTATCGAGGCTCAGAGAGGAGACGCGGCTTGCCCAAGTTGATGCAGCTTGCAAGGGTCAAAGCCAGGTATTTAAAAAAAAAAAAAAAGAAAGCCAGGACTGGAGCTACAACTTGGATCTCGTTCTTCTTAAGCCTGGCAGAGAGAACGGCTCTACAATCATCACTTAAAGAAGAAATTCCCAAAGCAGTGGTGGCTAAACGGAACCTCACGGAACCCCATAAGCACACGGAGGAACACGCAATCCACAACTCACCCCTGACCAGGAGCTACTTTTCTACCATCCATGGAGGCTCACTTGCAGCCAAAAGAGGATGGGATTTAGCACCCGGACCTGTCTTCAAGGTTGGTCCCAACACTTACCTCCTGCATGACCTTGGCCTAGATGAGAACCCAATCTCAGTCGCCACATCTGGAAAGGGTCAAGGGAATAGTTGTATCCTTCTCTCCCTGGGCTGCTGGGGGACTGGATGAGCCTCGAGTAAAGGACATGGTGAGCAGCAAAGCCTTTAAATCCTGGGATAAAATAGTCACAGCTGAGCTCACCATATACCACGCACTAGAGCTCAGACTGGGGAGTGGTTCTAGCTGAGAGGGGGCAGGTGGCGCAGAGGAATAGTTTGGAATTCTATCTGGAATGAAAATACAGTAAGTCCCCTACATACAAACCTTCAAGTTGCGAACTTTCGAAGACGCGAACATGCGTTCGCATGTCCAAATACATGTTAGTTCACGTGTCTGGTGTACGTTGTCATGTGCATGCATCCTCCACAGGTGGCTGTGCAGCTGGCCCACCATCTCCTGTTGCTGACGATCCTTCAGCTCTACCATCTCCCACCTCCTCTCCCTCCCTCCCCCATTCAGTAGCTCTTCTTGCCTGTTCACTCAGTGCCAGCCCCTGGATGCCAGCTGTTGTACCGTGCTTTTCAAGGTACTGGACTGTAAGACTAAAAACGTTTTCTTGGGCTTCCCTGGTGGCGCGGTGGTTGAGAGTCCGCCTGCCGATGCAGGGGACACGGGTTCGTGCCCCGGTCCGGGAGGATCCCGCATGCCACGGAGCGGCTGGGCCTGTGAGCCGTGGCCGCTGGGCCTGTGCTCCGCAACAGGAGAGGCCACAGCAGTGAGACGCCCGCGTACCGCAAAAAAAAAAAAAAAAAAAAAAATTCTTTATTTTTTGTTTGTTTTTTTATGTATTATTGTGTGAAAAAGGATTATAAACCCATTACAGTACAGTACTATATAGCCGATTGTGTTAGTTGGGTACCTAGGCTAACTCTGTTGGACTTATGAACAAATTGGACTTACAAACGTGCTCTAAGAAAGGAACTCGTTCGCATGTAGGGGACTTACTGAACATCATGCTGTGACGCTCACACGTTCATTCATCAAACACTTATCAAGTGCCTTCTCTGGGTGGGACCCCAAACTTGTCATGGGCAATAAGGAAACCAATGGGACACAGTCCCTCCCCTCAAGGAGCTTACATTCTACTAGAAGAAGACATGTAAGCAAATAAATTCCCTGAAGAGTAATGGGAGCTCTCAAGGGGCACCCGAGGCCCAGAAAAGGACAGAAAGAGGGGTGCCCTGACCCCCTGGGGCTCTCCAGTGTGCTTCATATGTGTGCTTGGAATGATAGAACAGCTGCTGTCTTTAACCAGAATTTGAGAAACATACAGGAAAGAGGAGAGAGGTGTCAGAGCAGAGTAGAAAGGGCCCTGCACCGGTGGTCAGAATATGTGAGTTCAAGGCCAGCACCGCCTCTGATTGGCTGTGGGACCCTGGGCATGGAAGCCACAGCCTTCCCTGGCCTCAGCTTCCCATCCGGAAATGAAAGCATCCGGATATTGCAGCCCTTCCGGCCCCGACAGCAGGGATGCTAGAAAAGATGGCGTGTTATGATTAGGACCCCTGGCCAGACAGGCCCTGAACTAGGTGGTCCAGCTGGACTGCGCTCCCCAGGGAGACAGCGGGGTGGGGGCGTGAGGGGCAGCCCCAGGCCCCTCCCTCAGCTCTGTGCCTTTGTCCCAGAGGTATCCTCCACCCTTCACAGGCTCATCCCCAACGTCCTCGTGGCTCTCCTTGAGAAGCAGAGCCCCGGTAATTAACGTTTCTGCCACACGGCACGTAGGGCTGCTGGGTTAGCACGGCCAGGAGTGGGCGGAAACGGCCTGCGTGGGATCACCACCTCGGGCTCAGCTGAGGGTGAACAGCAGGGCTGTGGATGGCGGGCTCCCTTATGCGTGTCGGTCATGAAAGACGCTCATTATCGGGACGGCCACTGATAAATGTGTTTGTCACACTCCACTCATTTTCTGTACTATTATTCTGCCTCATGAAATAAAATGGACACGGAAGACAGAACATGGAAAAACAAAAAAGATAAACGTATTGTACTATATGCCCAAAACATACGTATTAAGAGGGAGATGTAAATAGTTTTCTTATGACACATTCTATTAACTCTGAATCAGTACTTTTTTTCTATCAAAAATGTTAGATAACTATTATAAATGAAAAGTTATTCCTATTGTTCCATTCCAGCACTTTCTACAGTTATTCATAGGACTTGCATAGATCTTTGTGGGCTAGCTTGAAAAACCACCTTGGTTTTCTTTTCTTTTTTCTTTCAATTTTATTTATTTATTTATTTATGGCTGCGTTTGGTCGTCATTGCTGCGAGCGGGCTTTCTCTGCAGCGAACCAGGGCTGCTCTTCCTTGCGGTGCACGGGCTTCTCATTGCGGTGGCTTCTCTTGTTGTGGAGCACGGGATCTAGGCACGTGGGCTCAGTAGTTGTGGCGCACGGGCTTAGTTGCTCTGTGGCATGTGGCATCTTCCCAGACCAGGGCTTGAACCCATGTCCCCTGCATTAACCACTGTGCCACCAGGGAAGCCCCACCTTGATTCTAATAACACTGTTGCTATAAGAAAATAATATTTTATTCCCAATCACACACCTATCAAGGAATCTTTGGAATATAACCAGCTCCCATAAAACTTTCTTGAATATTACAATCAGGAAAATTCAGTGTACAATTGTCACTGGTAATGTCATTGGGTAAATAAGGACAGAATAACTTTTTCTCCCCCAGGTAGCCATTCTGTTAAAGAAGCTCCATTCTGTTAAAGGAGGTCCGCACCTAGGAGAGGAGAACTAATTCTCAAGTCAACACCAGAGGCAAGATCTAATTTAAAACCTTCCAAGGAAGACACCGTTAATTTCACAGGAAAATGAGCCTATCAGGTAATGAAACTGGGGTCCTTCTACAGGGGGTAGGGCAATTTTAAAGATTCACAGACTCATAAAAGAGAACTTGGATCAAGTTCGCACTGCAGAATGGTGACAGAGTGCCTGAGATATTCATCCTCTCAGCCCTCAGGTGGCCCGCAGATGCACCCAGGCCTTACACCTCTGGCCAGGAGCAGCCTTATCTGTTGATCCCAGGGTGCCAAGCTGTGATGGAAAGCAGGACCTTATTCAGGAGCCCTCAAGCAATAATAAGCATAGGAAGCACCTGGCTGGTTGTTAGACCTACAGATGCCTCACCCAAGACACACTGAGCTACCCAAGGGGTTCTTAGTCCTGGAGGCTAGGTGCAGTAGAAACACCTGGAGAGGTTTTCTTAACCCTAACATGAGGGTCCCACCCCCAGAGATTCTTATTCAATTGGTCTGAGGTGGGGCCCATAGTTATTCTTTAAAAGGTGATTCTAACACACAGCCAGGGTTGAACACCACAGATTTTTCAACCCAAACTCCCACCCAATGTAAGAGTTTCCAAAGACACCTTAACAGGTATATATGTAGGCTAATTCCCAGACATCCTCGCTCTTTCTTGCCACTGAGACCAGAGTAAGCACTATGTAAATGCTGGCTGCCATTATTATTGTTATTATCATTATTACTATCATCATTGGTATTTGGTCATACCTGCAAGTTCAGCCCACTGGTCCCCATATCCCAGATGCCATGACCCTCTGGTTTGGGTGGAACATGGCTAAGCCAATCAGAGTACTGTTCCATTCCCTACATGCTCGCCCTCCCCCCAGTGACTGGTTCAGCAATGAGCATGTAACCCAATCAGAACCAAAAAAGATTTATATTGACATTGTTGGCCAAGAGGATCTCTCTCTTTTCCCTCTTGTACCTGGGAGGATTGTCAGCCTACAGCAGCCAGGGTCACCATGATGAAAGAGAGGCTGCCTAAGATAAAGGCAGCACAGAAAAAAGTTAAGCCAGGAGATGGAGAGAGACCTTATCTAGATGATGTCATTTATCTAGACCTTATCTAGATGATGTCGTTTATCTAGACCTTATCTAGATGATGTCGTTTATCTAGACCTTATCTAGATGATGTCGTTTATCTAGACCTTATCTAGATGATGTCGTTATCTAGACCTTATCTAG